>NC_066890.1:17460007-17512507 GCF_022985175.1 Labeo rohita | reverse complement strand
GAAACGAAAGACAAAAATGAGTTTCAAGAACTATGGCAAAGACTAAAATTGTGTTATGTTGTAATTCATTTGCATTGTATAGAAAAAAAAAGCAGCATAATCATTCTCCTAAACACTCCCTTTTTTACTCCACTAAAGAAAAAAGGTCAAACAGGTTTGAAACAATAAACTACACTACTTAAAGACTTCAATTAATTATTCATTCATTTTCAGTCCAGAAAATCATTATACAATCATTAAATTCTCACTTATTAGTCTAAAGTCCCTTGTGAGCAAAAACAAACTAAAATACCGATCTCATATTCCCATGAAGCTGCGAATCGTGGGTCATTACTGGCCTCTTTCCGTACTAACGCCTCTGTCTGCCCGACAGCAAGAATCATAGTGTCGGTGAACTGTGTGGGCTGGCGCATAGTGTCTGACTAGCCTGCCAAATTGCTGTTACTAAGGCAACCCCCTCTCCAATGGCAGTCGGCGCAGAGGTGAGGGGGCGATCCGTGCATGTGGACCTCTGTCCAGATCAGCCTGTGAAATGTCTTTTTGCTTCAGATCTTAGTTAACAGAATAGAGCCGAATTCGTGTGGACGTCAGTGTACCAGACCCTCGTGGACTGAGTGTCCTGTTCTAAAGCGCTGGAGCTTTGATGCTGTCTGAACACACTCAGCACAGCAGAGGCAAACAGACGCACTTATGAGAGAAGCCAAATTATGGTAAACAAGCTTTTTCTTGTGGTTTGAAATCATTTAATTCAGACATAGTCTGTGTTGACAAAACCAACAGGCTAGACATGGCATCTACCCGAAATCAGGACTGCTGTCAGTCAAACTGTTGACTCATTCAACCTGTCACCAAAGATAAAAATAATCTATTTTTTTTTTTTTTAATTTTAGTTTATTAAAAATTTGTTTATTATATTATATTATATTATATATATATATAGCTTAATTAATTATAACCTAGTTAAATTAATTGTAAGCAACATATTTTCATTTGTCTTTGTAATTTGTTTGTTTGCTTGTTTATTCAAACATTTTAATTATTAATTAATAGCTTAATTCTTATCTTGAGTCAAATCAGTTGAGCAAATGATTTTCTCAAAGAGTGTTGCTTGTTTAATTAATTTGTAATTACGTATTTAATTTTGAGTATATATATTTTTAAATGCATCAGTTAGCTAATTAATTAAATGATTTGCTCGTAAAGAGAGTCACTTGTGTTATACCTGATTGAATCAGTGCTTTCAACAAATTGGTTGAGTGAATGTTTCAATGATTTGCTAAATTATAAAAAAATAACTAATTAAATTGTTATTCAAAATTAATTTGGAGATTATTTTGTGTTATTGTAAGTAACTAATGGTTTTAATGGTTTTATTAATAAGTAATTGATAATTAATTATACAATTAATTAATTATACAAATCATATTTCAGTTGCATTTTATGTAGGGCCAAATCACTCAAAATAAATACATGAAAATATATAAAATAAATTTGTAAATAAATTGTTAAATACATAATTACACTTAATAAAAACTGACAATAATATGGTTCAATTTTGAGTCATTTGTTTTTGAACAAAATCAGTTGACTAAATAATTAAACAATTCGTTAAAGAGATTCGCTTGTTTTGTTCCTAAATGAATCAGCATTTTTGAACAAATCAGTTGAGTGAATGATTCAGTTATTTGCTTATAAAGAGAGTCACTTGTTTCATTCCTCAATTAATCATTGAAAACATAATTCAGTTATTTATAAGCAACAGGTAGTAATTTGTTCATGATGAATTGTTTTAATTATTAATTAATGTTTTAATTTTTATCTTATCTTGAGAAATTTGTTTTTCAGACAAATCGGTTGAGCAAATGATTCAATGATTTACTGTTTCATTCCTGAATTAATTGTTAAATAAATAATTAAACTGATAGTGAAATTTGGGGATTAATTTGTGCTATTGTAATTAACTAATGATTTTAATTAATCATTATGTATTGATTTATATAAATATTTAATTATTAAAATTATACAAATCATAATTTCAGTTGCATTCTGCGCGTGGCCAAATTGCTTAAAATAAATAACAAAAAAATCTAAAAATAAATATTTAAATATTCAAAAAATGTTAAAAACATGTTAATTTGGTAATGAGTCATGTGTTTTTGAACACAGTTAGTTGAGTAAATGATTAAACGATTCGCTCATAAAGAAAGTCGCTTGTTTTGTTCCTGAATGAATCAGTATTTTTGAGTGATCAGTTGAGTGAGCGATTCAGTTGTTTGCTTATAAGAGAGTCACTTGTTTCATTCCTTAATAATATATTAAATATATAATTGAATTATTATACTGAACAGACATTAATTTGTTTGTGATTAATTAGTAGTAGTAGTAGTAGTAGTATTTACTTATTTATGCTAACAATTTAATTGTTAATTAATGTTTTTCTTTTGTTGTTTTTATCTTGAGTAATTTGTTTTTTAGACAAATCAGTTGAGCAAATGATTCAATGATTTCTTCATAAAGAGAGTCACCTGTTTCATACCTGAATGATTCAGTGTTTTCAACAAATTGGTTGAGTGAATGTTTCAATGATTTGCTCAAAGTTACTTGTTTCATTCCTGAATTAAAAGAAAAATAATTGAATGTTAATAAAAGTATTAATTAAATAATTAATTATTTATCTAAATAATTATTTTAATATTGAACTAAATAAATTATACAAATCATAATTTCAACTGCATTCTATGGAGGGCCAATATTTCAAAATATATAAAAATAAATATTTAAATGTTAAATAAATTCTTAAATACATAATTAAACTTAATAAAAACATCTGACATTAATTTAATGATTCAGGTTTGAGTAATTTGTTTTTGAACAAAAACAGTTTAGTAAATGATTAAGTGATTCGCAAATAAAGAGTCACTTGTTTTGTTCTTGAATGAATCAGTAATTTAAAACAAATCAGCTGAGTGAACGATTCAGTTGTTTGCTTATAAAGAAAGTCGCTTGTTTCATTCCTGAAAGAATCAATGTTTTCAACAAATAGGTTAAGTGAATGTTTCAATGATTTGCTCAAAGAGAGATTTAAAAATCAATTGTTAAATAAATAATTAAATTGCTAAGCAAATTAATTTGTGTTGTTATAATTATATTATATATATTATTATATATTATTATATTATATTATATTATATTATATTATATTATATTATATTATATTATATTATTATAACTAATGGTTTTAATGTTTTTTATTAACAATTTAATTATCTATTGATTTGTTTAAATATTTAATAATGTAATAATTTCATTCAGATTAATTTGGCTCTCCGAAGTATTTTGATAAACTTTATTTTTTATATATCTACATGTATTGATTATCTCATACATGCATAAATATATGAGTGATATTTTGTAAAACAGTGTGTTTAAATCTAAAGGTTACAGAGAGTCTGGAAAACAGTCTTGACCCCTTCGACTAAACAGTATTTCACATGAACTTAATGGAAATGCAAACCCACAGTCTAAGCTCCATTTCTGCTCATGCAAAAAAGCAACAGAAGTTAAAAAAATCAATACCAGTAGCTCTTCAGCAATCTTAAGTTTCTCGTCTTTAGCTACATCTCTTCTTCTCCTCCTCAGCCTTCCTCCCTCCCTCCGTCTATCTTACTTTCTCTTCTTTCCTCGCCCACCATAGTGCCCACTTTGTCTAAGCAAATTTCACAAATGGCCGCAGCGGGGCGTCTCGAACGCAAAAAGACGAACCGGAATTTTCCAGAGCCACGAGGAGCCAGAAACTCTTTCCGCACAGTTTGTACTCAGAATGAGGCGTATCACCGCCTTCCCGAGGCGATCCTACTCCACTCCCTGTGTATTTTTAGCATTAGCACTATTGTTAACGGAGCCTAATGATAATGTTTGAGCCTGTTTGTTGTCTCCTCTAACACTGTGCTGTCGCTAAGAATGGCCCAGTCTGATCTGGTTGATTTGAGACTCAAAAAGACAACTGGTTTGAATCAGTCCAATGACTCATTCACTGACTGAATCAGGTTTGACATGCACACTCAACATTACATTACCAGATAAAGTGCTCAAAATGGCAGTTGATGTTGACATTTACTGTACCTACAGTCTTAAAGCATAACACTTCACTGTTAAGAAGTGCTGCGTGTTTGCTAATGCAGATAGTTTTGTTGTGGAGCGTCAGAAATTCTCCTGCATCGCCCTGCAGTTCTTTGAAAGGTTGCTAAGCAACTAGTTGTGCAGTTGTGTTATCAATCACTGATGAGCGAAACGAGAGAACAGGAGACGCCCGGAGATGACCTGATGGATAGCCTGAGTGTGTTTGTGGAGGAAAAAAGAATGCAAAAAACGAGGAAAGCAAACAAGAGTGAGTTTTTCCACTTGATCACCAAAAGACAATACTCTGCGCTAATCATTCTTTTTGGTATTTTTGATCTGAGCCTCCCACATTAAACTTAAAGGCTGGATTATCAAGAAAAAACACATTTGATTGTCTGTAGGCATCTCAAATTGAGAGTTATTTGCATTTGTAGTATTTCCATGGATATATGAATGATTAATGTTTAAACCACACTTAAAATTTTGTGCAAAACTGTGGTGGCCCCTAAAGGTATTTGGATATTCAGCTGAATTCTGTTTGAGAAGTTGTATTTATATCTGTACAGCTAATAAATGTCTTAAAGTTTGTATTTATTCATTCAGATTCAAGTAGCTGTCCTTATGGGTGAATCATTGAATCATTTACTCCAGCCATTTGTTTAGAAGTATTGATTCATTAAGGAATGAAACAACTAGGTGTCTTTATGCTTGAGTCATTGAATCATTCACTCAGCTGATTCAGACAAAAACAATGATTTGTTCAGAAACAAGTGACTACTTGAGTGAGTCATTGGAACATTAACTCAGTTGATGTGTTCAGTAATACTGATTTGTTCAGAAATGAAAACAAGTGACTGTCTTTATGAGCAAATCATGGAATCATTGACTCAACTGATTCATTTAAAACCCTTAGATATGAAACAGATGACTGTCATTATGAGCAAATAATTGAATCAGTGACTCAGCCGATTCATTTAAAAACACTGATCGGTTCGGATATGAAACAAGTGACACTCTTTATGAGCAAATTATTGAATTGTTTACTCAACTGATTAATTGTAAAACACTGATCTTTTCCAATATGAAACAACTGACTTTTGCCATGAGCAAATCATTGAATCATTGACTCAACTGATTTGTTTAAAGACGCTTATCTGTTCAGATATGAAACAAGTGACTGTCTTTATCAGCAAATCTTTGAATCATTGACTCAACTCATTTAAAACACTGATTTGTTCAGATATGAAACTAGTGACTGTTGTTATGAACAAATAATTTAATAATTGACTCGTTTGATTAATTTAAAAACAAAGATATGTTCAGATATTAAGCGTTTGCCTGTTATGAATCATTGAAGACATTGAATCATTGACTCAACTGATTCATTTTAAAACACTGATCTGTTCAGATATGAATCAAGTGAATGTTGTTTCAAGCAAATCACTGAATGACTGACTCAGTGTGTTTAAAAACACTAATTTGTTCAGATTTGAAAACATTAACTCAACTGAAACACTGATTCATTTGTTATAAATACATAAGTCAGATTAATTCAGAAACAAAACTAGTGACTGTCTATGAGCAAATCATTGAATTATTCACTCAACCAATTTATTCAAAAACACTGATTCATTGAGGAACAAAACAAATGACTGTCTTTAAAAGTGAGTCACTGAATCATTCCCTCAACTGAAACACTGATTGATTTATTTGTTAAACAAAATTCAATAAATTAAATTTGATTAGAATGAAACAGATTAATTTAGGAATGAAACTAGTGACTGTTTTTGAGGAAATCATTGAATTATTCACTCAACCAATTTATTCAAAAACACTGATTCATTCAGGAACAAAACAAGTGACTGTCTTTATGAGTGAGTCATTGAATCATTCCCCTTCATTCATTTGTTCTAAATAAATAAATCAGATTAATTCAGGAATGGAACTAGTGACTGTCTATGAGCAAATCATTGAATTATTCACTTAACCAATTTGTTCAAAAACACTAATCCATTCAGGAACAAAACAAGTGAAGGTCTTTATAAGTGAGTCATTGAATCATCCCCTCAAGTGAAACACTTATTTATTCATTTGTTAAAAAAAAATATATATATATATATATATATAATTAAAAAAAAAAAAAAAAAAAAATTAGGAATGAAACTAGTGACTGAATCAGTGATTCATTCATTTCTTATAAATAAATTAATCAGATTAATTCAGGAACAAAACTAGTGACTGTCTATAAGCAAATCATTGAATTATTCACTCAACCAATTTATTCAAAAACACTGATTGATTCAGGGACAAAACAAGTGACTGTCTTTATTAGTGAGTCATTGAATCAATCCCTCAACTGAAACACAGATTCATTAATTTGTTAATTCAGTAAATACAATTATGTAGTGACTAAAAGTGACTAAAATAAAACAGATTCAATTAGAAATGGAACGAGTGACAGTCTTTGAGCAAATCATTGAATTATTCGCTCAACCAATTTGTTCAAAAACCTCAGATTTATTCCGAAATGACTAAGTCACTGAGTATTTCACTCAGCAGATTCATGTGAAGACAGATTCATTCAGAAACTGCTATGTGTTGCTCAGAAAAAATGCAATGGTTGATCCTCACGTGGCTTTGTTTAGGACCTCTTTCGATAACAAATAAAAAATAGACGAAGTAACTCAGAATATTGCATCTAAAATCAAATATGTATTATATTAAATATAAATATTACTATAATGATATAATACTACATTCGTATCCTAATTGTGCATAGTTATTTCAATGTTTATTAATTTAAAATATTATATAATAGATGCATGTAAATAATGTTTTAATGATACAACATTTTATATTATAATGTATATTATATACATTTTATAATTTTTAAATTTAATTGTTGTATAAAAAGCAATATCATGCAATCATTCTTTTTGTCAGAAAATCAATATGGATGTAAATTATTGCCAGTGTCGTACTAATGAACCAATCACAACCATGCTAATATTTAAACCAGTAGCTCTTGCTCATGTCATATTACTTAATTAGCAAACACATTATAAGCAATGCAAACAACAATCTTCCAGATGCAAATGCTTACATTAAATGGAAGTGTTGGCGGTGTATAGGTGCAGAAATCCCCAATATTGTATCAGGGACAGTCCGATGATGGGTATGTGTGTGTGACGGCGGGACGTGAGGTGTGTAATACAGTATTAGCTGAGTCTCTCTGGGTTCGGCGCTGCTCTGAGACTCAGGATGATGATTCACTCCGAGTGACTCATTCAGCTGGAACATTCCGGTGAATTCTTGCATAAAGGAGCAGCGTGCCCAACAGGTTTACAACACACAGATCTGGGATCGACTGCGCTTTAAATTTAGAGTCCCTGCGACAAAGGACAGGATGGAGGAGGGTGTTTTTTTAGCTTTCTTCTTGACGGTCACGTCTCAATCCATTACCGAAGATAAGCGAGCCGTGTGACTTGTTTGAAAATGACGGTCGAAGGTTCCTGTATTGTGTTAAAGTGCTGTCAACTCCTACCCACAAACCCCTGGATTATCTAGCACCTTTGTGCAGTAAAATTGCAGATATTTCTTTCTTAGTGATCCGGTCAGAGTAGGAACATTCCAGTTTTGTGATTGTTTCATGCTGTAAACTTGGTTAACAGACACAGATATGGACAAAGAACAACAAGACCTCATTGTCTTATTCTTGAAATATATATATTTTTCCTATTATCAAAGAATAGCTCTCTCACAGGCCACCTATTATGCATTGCAGCTCATTCCACCCCCAACCCATCGCATTATTATCCAGGACTATTTGGAGCATATTTTTTTCGCAGCTGTTTCAGTCTAGCCTTTATATATTTTGAAACACAATGTTCTCATTCGAAATGTTCAATGTTCTCAGTACAAATGTTTTGCTCGTGTAAAGAAATAACCTTCAAGTGTGTAATTTCTGCGTGTCTGTTGGCACTAAACTGAATTTTTTTTTTTTTTTTGAAGTTTGCTTGTTTTAGTCAACTGACTGACTCAGCCAATGGTGTGAGATTAGGGCGTGGCTACCTCTTTGTTCAGCCAATGACTGATGGGGAGAGTGTTTGAAATGTGTTTGTAAACTAATGCTTTTGCACTTCTGTTTAGATTTAAAGGTGATTTGAAAAGATATTTGGTTGATTAAGTTTTTCTTTGATATCAAGTGTCTGTTATGGTATTCCCATGCCACTTACTGGAGTTCAGGATGAACTCATCTTTAGTCATTTTGATGAACTGCATGTACGTTTTTTTGTGAGGAAGTGTTTAAGGTAATGAATGCGACATGTAGAAATTATTGTTTGTTATCAGTGTTGGAGGTAATGTTTTAAGTAAAATGTTGCTGCCAACATGTTTGCAATGGTTAAGTATGTTACTTTTTTTACTTAGGATTTATATGGTGATACATTTTTTTATTTATAAATAATTAACCCTTAGAACATAAATGATTCCTTAAATCTTCTGGCCTGTTATAGAAATTGGACATTTATGTATATATGTATGTACGTATGTATGTATTTATTTATTTATTTATGTAGGGTTTTAATTATTTCATAATTTGTATGGTTAATAATAATAATAATAATAATAATAATAATAATAATAATAATAATAATAATAATATTATTATTATTATTATTATTATTATTATTATTATTATTATTATTATTATTATTATTATTATTATTATTATTATAACAATAATAATAATAATAATAATAATAATAATAAATAAATACATTTTCATAATTTCCCTCCTATTCATTATAATAGTGTGATGCCATATTTTACTTGTGACATTTTAAATAATTAATTTTTATTTCTCTGTGTTATTTATTTCTGTATGTATGTATGTATATATGTATGTATGTTTGTTTGTTTGTTTGTATGTATGCTGTTGTTGTTGTTGTTGTTGTTGTTGTTGTTTTTGTTTTTGGATTAATTCTCCAAAAATAATAATGTAGTAAGTAAAAAAGTATGTAAAAAGTAAATGTAGGCTTTACAACTTAATGTACAGTATGGAAATTATTATTATTATTTTTATTATTATTGTTATTAGAATAATTATTATTAAATTATTATACATTATTCTCCAGAATATTTCTAAATAAATAAATTAATAATCCAATATTTCTAAATAAATAAATTAATAATAATAATAATAATTATTATTTTATTATTATTATTATTATTATTATTATTATTTACAGAATAATAAGACAAAACTATATACCGTTTTTCCACACTATTTCTAAATAAATAAGAATTGATAATAATAATAATAATAATAATAATAATAATTTAAAAACACTGTTAAATGTAATTAACTTTTAGCTAATTAAAAAATGAACTTTCATAATTTGCTTACTACTGTACAGTGTTGTGATGCCATATTTCACTTGTAAAATTTAAAACAATTTATTTTATTTTCTCAGTGTTATTTGTTTATTAATTTATGAGTTGGTTTTAAAATAAAATAAAATGAAATAAAATGTCACATTTCACTCTAAAAAGCAAGAAAAGTAAATAAAATAAAGTGACCTAGAATCTAGTGACCTAAGTTTATTTACTTACTTAATTTCTTACTTACTGCATGCTTTAAAAGTAAATAGGGAACATTTTAGCTCCTAAATGTATTTCTCTTTACTGTAATGTGGACAATATATGATATATTTACCTATAATTTACCATATATTCATAAAATACACAAATTATATGTTATTTTAGTTACTAGCATTTAATATATCTATGTAGTTTGATGTTCTGCGTTTAATTAATGCTGATTTAAAACAAATATTATTTTTACTGTATTGCATTCAAGACAATCTAATGAAAACACTGATGCTGTACTTACAAAAAAACTAAATATTCATAAGAGTTTTGCAGTAAAATGTGCTTAATCGTCCTTAAAAGTGATATAAACAATGCAACTAAATAAATAATAATGATAAATGTATTGTCATAAAATTGGCATCATTTTCTTTGTGCAAAATTGTATTTATTTATTTATTTATCCATCCATCCATCCTGTGTATTTTCGTGTCCACACTTTGTCTGTGTGGGATTCACTTTTGTGTTTTTTCTTTTTATATAAATTACTGTTTTGTTTTGTTTTGTTTGTTTGTTTGTTTCAGTTACTGTTGGAAATACATGCATAACTAACATCTTTGGGAGCTCAACTTGTCCAAGTTCCCCAACACAACCTACAACCCAAAAAGTTTCTGCTTTGCAAGTGTAAATTCACATCCACAATATGGATGCATTTCAGCATCGGTGCCACAGGACCGACTGGTCCTCCATTACAATATGGCCGCACAGATGCCTCGCTCAGCTAGTGTGGCTTCTTGCGGATCTCTTGCTGTTTTCAAGGACTCACCCAATTTGTAATGCCCATCCAAGAGTGAGAAGATCAGCCTCGCAATCTGACAGAGCTTTTCTGGAATCCATGTTTGAGCGATCTGATAGCTGCACCTGGACAGAATAGCCTGAGATTGTGGGCTTGAATTTGATTCATCGCTTTAGAGCAGCAACATGTGTCTAATCACTATGATTGTAGGTAGCACGCTGTAGTTTTCTTTGAACATTGTCAGTTTGCCAAGACGCCACACTGGACTCTCATCTCAGTGGAATCAGAAAAAAAATATTGAGTCCAACACATTAGCGGTGTTGGCTAAGGAACGTGTTTAGTGATGTTCGAACATTAATATTCAGATCATTCAGTCTGTTGAGCAGAGGTTTGCGGTTCCTTTTCTAAGTGATTTTTAGCATAATTATAATGCTCGGAAAGATACCCTTTTGCAGCGCTGTCAGTGTTGGATATATGTGACCCTGGATCACAAAGCCAGTCATAAGGGTCATTTATACATCATATGAAAGCTGAATAAATAAGTTAGGATAGGACAATATTTGGCCAAGATACAACTATTTAAAAATCTGGAATCTGAGCATGCAAAAAAATCAAAATATTGAGGAAATCACCTTTAAAGTTCTTCAAATAATGTTCTTAACAATGTATATTACTAATCAAAAATTAAGTTTTCATACATTTACAGTAGAAATTTTACAAAATATCTTCATGGAACATGATCTTTACTTAATTTCCTAATGATTTTTGCCATAAAATAAAAGTCAATAATTTTGACCCATACAGTGTATTTTTGGCTATTGCTACAAATAAACCTGTGCTACTTAAGACTGGTTTTGTGGTCCAGGGTCACATGTATGTTGCTAAGTATTAATATTTGTATATTTTATAAACATTTTGTGGTAGTTTCCCCTATTTTTATTACCTTTGTTGTCATTTAATTCTCACTAATAATTTAATAACACTGTTAAATGTAATTTAAGTGTGTTAATGTCTCAGCATTAATCTTAAAAATTTTTACACTGTACGTTAGGTTGAAAAACCTAAATTCACTTATACATAAACCTATTCATATTTTTGGTACAGTATTTATTTATTTATTTATTTATTTATTTATTTATTTAGGAATAGTGGGTGAATTTTTATATAATTGTGCCCTATTATTCTGTTAATAATAATAATAATAATAATAATAATTATTATTATTATTATTATTAACTTCAATTGTAATGTAAACCAATTCATTATATTAATTATATAAATTGTAATTATATAAATTTATTTATTTATTTGTTTGTTTGTTTGTTCGGAATAGTAGGGGGAAATTTTACATGATTTTGGCCTACTGTTCTGGACAAAAAATATAATAATAATAATAATAATAATAATAATTTTCACACTGTACATAAATGTAAGTTATAAAACCTAAATTCAAAAGTTTAGGGTAAACCTATTAATTATATTTTTAATGTATTATTTATTTGTTCATTCATTCATTCATTCATTCATTTACTTACTTTATTATTATTTATTTATTTACAGAATAGTAGGGGAAAATGTAATATAATTTTAACCTACTATAATTATAATAATAATAATGATGATAATAATAATAATAATAATAATAATAATAATAATAAATAATTGTCATACTGTACATTAAGTTGTAAAGCCTAAATTTACTTGTAGTGTAAACATATTATATTTTGATGCCTTTATTATTATTATTATTATTATTATTATTATTAAATTTCTTAAATTTATTTTTATGATTGGTAGACCATGCAGAGCACTATTTGTGTTTTTATTGTATTTTATTATTTTTTATATATTATTGTTAATATTATTTATTATTACTATTATTATTATTATTATTATTATTATTATTATTATGCTTTTATATACCTTTAATTTGCTATTTTAGCTTTAGTTTGTCATGCAGTATTTCAGCTTAATCCTATTTATTTAATATTTAGTTACAGCAGTTTATATAGTTTATATATTATTTCACGTCATTTCAATCAACAAAAAAACCATTTTTGTTTTTAGAATTAGTTAACAATAGACATTAATCACGGTAGTGTCATATTTCATTTTTGACAGGAACGAAATTGAGGCTGTGAGGGACTGAAGTACAGTGTGTTCACTAGATTGTACTGTTGTTTAACAACATTGTTCAACAAAACTTTATGAAAAAACAAAGTAGGAAAAAACTCCATTAAACATTTTGAAAGTTACGAAAATGACATGATCAACAACATTAATAGTGTGTGTGCCATTGTAAAGACGATAAGTCTATTCCTCACAGCCTCATTTCCATCCACATTAAATTCAACATGGCGTCCAACCTGACTAAAGCTTAAACATCCGCTTTAGACAGGAAGCAGCCACCTAACAACCACCCAGAACACCTTAGCAACCACTTACCAACACTCTAACAACATCTATAGATGCTAGTACCACAGTAGACTTGTGACGGTGATATTTTAGCCTGTTGTTGACAGTGATTCAGTGTGAAGGCTAGCGCTCATCGCTGTCAGCCGAAGACGGCGTGTTTGGGAGGCACGGCTCTGGAAAGCAAACTGGCAGCGGTTTCCTCCAATGGCAAGCATCCCTGGCAAGCCTCTGCGTTTCTTCGGAGACGGCGAGGGAGGGAGCGCGTGTGCGTGTGGGCTGCCGAGAGCTTCACACAGCGCTAGTTAGGTAACTCCAACACAATGAGAGAAAGAAAAGCAAGACTTCAGGAAGAGGGAAAGCAATCGCATGGCGTGTCCAAAATAGATTTGCGATAAATTAGAGTTGCGCTAGAGAGAGAGAAAGAGAGAGAGTTACATGCATACCGCGCGCTGCTCGGGAAAGCGTGCGCTCCTGGTTGACGTGGGTGGCAACGTGTGTCTGATAGAGAGCGAGAGAGGGAGAGACCAGTTGCAGAGGAAGAGGGATCGAGGTATTTGACAGCCTATGATTTCCGCACGTTTAGAGCGGCTGCACGGGAGCGGCTGGAGAAGAGACGTGTCGGACCGGAGCGGTAAGTAGCGACGTTTCCTTCTTAACCGTCAAAACGAGCGATTTGAGACCGTATGTTGCGTTGATGCAGTTTGCAAGGCATGCTGGTCTTGTTTGACAGAGTAGATATTGTGTTTGTAGTTGTGTCAGTTACGTTCAGGGCCTCGGGTAGGACCAGGGTTACGACCTTTGAGTGGACTAACGTCATTGCGTGATGCTGTACGAACATTGCTGTGGTAACGTCGTGACATGCGGTGAAGCGTTCGTCTTTTGTTGTGTCGCAATATCTTATATTCTCATTTTATATCAAGTTTTGCACTTTTGTACAACAAATAGAGCATTTCGCAACATGAATGCACAGTTTCGCTAATAATTGTGTCTTTTATTGCTAGTTGTTTGGATGTTTTAAAACAAGTTCACCCACATATGACAATTCTGTCATTTACTCATCCTCATGCTGTTCTAAACTCATTTTTTATTAAATGTAATTGCACTTTTCTACGATAAAACGTTTCGCTACATGAATGCTTGGTATTCATTTACTCTTTTATCCTCTGTTTAAAACAAGTTCACCCACATATCACAGTTGTCATTTACTCATCCTCATGCTGTTCTAAACTCATTTTTAATCAAGTTTAATTACACTTTTATATGATAAATAAAGCATTTCACAACATGAATGCTCAGTATTCGCTGGTGTTTACGTCTTTTATCACTTGTCGTTTTTTAACTGTTTAAAACAAGTTCACGCACATATGACAATTCTGTCATTTACTCATCCTCATGCTGTTCTAAACTCATTCTAATCAAGTTTTGTACGATAAATGGAGTATTTCGCAACATGAATGCTCAGTTTTCGCTAATATTTACGTCTTTTATCGCTCAACGTTTTTAGCTGTTTAAAACAAGTTCAACCACATATCAGAGTTGTCATTTACTCATCCTGATGCTGTTCTAAACTCATTTTTATTCAAATTTATTCACACTTTTGTACGATAAATAAAGTCTTTTATCGCTTGTCGTTTTTTAGCTGTTTAAAACAAGTTCACGCACATGACAATTCTGTCATGCACTCATCTTCATGGTGTTCTAAACTCATTTTTAATCAAGTTTAATTACACTTTTGTACGATAAACAGAGCATTTCGCAACATGAATGCTCAGTTTTCGCTAATATTTACGTCTTTTATCACTCGTTGTTTTTTAGCTGTTTAAAACAAGTTCACCCACATGACAATTCTGTTATTTACTCATCCTCATGCTGTTCTAAATTCATTTTTAATTAAATTTAATTGCACTTTTCTACGATAAAACGTTTCGCTACATGAATGCTTGGTATTCGCTAATATTTACGTCTTTTATCGCTCGTTGTTTTTTAACTGTTTAAAACAAGTTCACGCACATATGACAATTCTGTCATTTACTCATCCTCATGCTGTTCTAAACTCATTTTTAATTGAGTTTAAGCGCACGTTTGTATGAAAAATAAAGCGTTTCGCAACATGAGTGCCCGGTATTCGCTAATATTTACGTCTTTTGTCACTTGTCGTTTTTTAACTGATTAAAACAAGTTCACCCACATATGACAATTCTGTCATTTACTCATCCTCATGCTGTTCTAAACTCATTCTAATCAAGTTTTGTACGATAAATGGAGTATTTCGCAACATGAATGCTCAGTATTCGCTAATATTTACGTCTTTTATCGCTCAACGTTTTTAGCTGTTTAAAACAAGTTCAACCACATATCAGAGTTGTCATTTACTCATCCTGATGCTGTTCTAAACTCATTTTTATTCAAATTTATTCACACTTTTGTACGATAAATAAAGTCTTTTATCGCTTGGCGTTTTTTAGCTGTTTAAAACAGGTTCACCCACATTTGACAATTCTGTTATTTACTCATCATCATGCTGTTCTAAACTCATTTTTAATCGTTTAATCACACTTTTGTACAATAGAGCATTTCACAACATGAAAGCTCAATATTTGTTAATATTTACATCTTTTTCAGCGTTTTTAAATGTATTTATTTATTTATTTATTGCTGTTTACATTACGTTTTCCCACGAATTTCAATTCTGTTATTGTTTACTCACCCTCATGCTGTTCTAAACTCGCTTTTTATCAATGTGCTTTTGTACGAAAAAATCGCAATGTCAGTGCACCGCATTTGCTAATATTCAAGTATTTTCCGCTCGTTGTGCTTTTTGATGTTGAAAAGACTAGTTGACCCACAAATGGCAGTTGTGGCATAGTTTACTCACCCTCAAATTGCTATAAACTAATTTTTCATCAAGTTTGTACAAAGCGTTCTGCAACATGATTCCTAATTATTCGCTAATATGTACATCTTTTATCGCGCACTGTTTTCTTAGCTGTTTAAAATAAGTTAACGCATGCATGACAGTTCTGTCATTTACTCATCCTCATGCTGTTTTAAACTTGATTTAAGTCAAGTTTCATTGCAAGTTTCATTGCATGAGCATTTCACAACATGAATTCTTAGTGTTCACTAATATTTATGTCTTTTCCGCCTTTTTGCTGTTTACAATTCTGTTATCGTTTTGTTCTGAAACTTGTTTTACATCAGTTGGGCTTTTGTACGGAACAAAAAAATGCAATGTCAGTGCTCCGTATTTGCTAACATTCACATATTTTTCACTCGTTGCTTTTTTTGGTGTTAAAAAGACTAGTTTACCCACAAATGACAATTCTGTTGTTTACTTATCATGCTGTTCTAAATTCATTTTTAATCAAGTTTAATTGAATTTTCATACTTTTCATACTATTTTGCAACATGAATTCTTAGTGTTTTTGTTTTCACAAATAAACTCGTTAAATTGCGCTTTTGTACGAAAAAATAGAACGTTTTGCAACGTCAGTGCGTCAAATTAGCTGATGTTCACATCTTTTTCACTCATAGCTTTTTTTGCTGTTGAAAAGACTAGTTCATCCACAGATGGCAGTTCTGACATATTTTGAAATCATTTTATAACCAAGTTTAATTTTACTTTTGTATGAAAAAAGTGCATTTCGCAACATGAATGATAAGTGTTCACTAACATTTATGTCTTTCTCACAAGATGTTTACCCACAAATGACAATTCTGTCATAGTTTACTCCCCTCATTTCATTCTAAACTATTTTTTTTATTAAGTTTAATTACACTTCTGTACAAAAAAAAAAAAAAAAAAAAATTTTGCAACACCAGTGCTTTGTATTCGCTAATATTCATGTCTTTTTTGCTTAATTTATTTTGCTGTTGAAAAGACTAGTTCACCCACAAATGGCAGTTCTGTCATCGTTTACTCACCATCATGTCATTCTAAACTCATTTTCATCACATTTAATTGCACTTTTATTCAAAAAAGAGAACATTTCGCAACATGAATGCTTCGTATTCGCTAATATTAGTCTTTTCTGCTCTTTTTTTTTTGGCTCTTTAAAAGATCAGTTCTTTCAAAAATTACAGTTCTGTCATTGGTTAGTCATGCCATTCTAAACATTCTAAATTTACATCAAGATTAATTTTACTTTTGTTCAAGAAAAGAGCATTTCACAACATGAATACTTAGGTCTTTTTCACAGGATGTTTACCCACAAATGACAATTCTGTCATATTTTACTCACCCTCATGTCAAACTCATGTTCCTCAAGTTTAATTACAAAAAATAGAACATTTCACAATATCAGTACCTCATATTTGCTAATATTCATGTCTTTTTTGCTTGAAAAGACTAGTTCACCCGCAAATGGCAGTTCTGGCATTGTTTATTCACCCTCATGTCATTCTAAACTCATTTTTTATTCAGAATAATTACATTTCACAACTTAAATGTCCAGTATTCACTAATATTAACATATTTATGAGGAATATCCATTCTTTTCCAATAACTGAAAATGAATGTGGACTGGTGCTGTCAACTTAAAAACCTTAAGAGAAAAATATAATCTTATAATATTATGTGAACACTTTAAGAGCTGTTTACCATAATTCATTTAGCTGAAGCTTTTATCCAATGTAACTTGGGATCACACAAGTTAGAGACTCCTTCCTCATGTTTCCAAGATACTGTTAAGCAGAAGATAGAGTATCACTTTAAAGTGTTTATAGCAATGGGAGGTGGAAAGATGATTCACCCTATTCAGATTCCTGGACTGGATCTATAGACTCATTGGGACATCTGATGATGCATTCATTTCATTTCATTGAACACATTCAAAGACTTAACTCAATTATTCTGTGTTCCCAGATGTCCCTGCTTGACATTTCATGCTTCATTTTGTTGTAGAAATGCAATTTATGTTTGTGTCTGTCTATTATAGATTATATCAAATGCTGTTGTACATTCTGGTTGAGCATTATTGTTGATAGTGTTAATTATTAATCAAAATGGTTGTCAGGGCCTTCGCTATGTGATTGCCAGAATGTTGAGGGTGGTTTTTAGGGTAGTATAAACTATAATTACTAGTAATAGGGATTTCCGAAGCATTAAAAACAAATTGGTTCAAAGGATTCAAACATTGCTTGATCTTAACCTGAACTTTCTTATAAACTCACTTGGATGTTTGCTGCAAATTTATTGTAGTTTTAAGCTGAACTAGCTGAATTTCAAATCATCTAGGTCGCATGAGATTTGTTGGAGGTCTCTGAACAGTTTGTTGCATGTTTTCTCTATGAAATCACCACAATAATGTCTGACCTTTCCATATGGTCTGTCATTTCCACCGGCCTTTGTTGTCCCAGAGCAAAACCACGCAAACACACACCAACTGACTGACAGTCCTGCTTGGCAGCGTGGAACTGTGAGTAAACTGAGATTGCGTGCCCGGAGCAAAGGTCATGTCGGGCCACAAAGGGTTCGACGTTAGTGTGTTAGCCGGTCCCACACTTTTTCATATCCACTGCATGAGTGTCAACTACCTATTACCTTCCACAAATATGGTCTTTTTAAGCTATTTTAGAACATTTTACGCTAGCTGACTGTGCTAATGTGATTCATTGGTGCTAATAATCATCTCAAACCACTGAAGCTTTCCAGGCAGGACTGTACCCTGAAGTTTTACCATTAAAAATAACAAAACAGTCTTGATTCAAACGATTCAAACCTTCAACCCTAAAGTTAATGATGCATTTTAGCCTCAAATGTGGCAGTTTTCCCAGAAGTTCTTTTTTAAATGACTTTTTCCTCACAAAAGTCATTATTCACATGGTCGTTGTGTTATTTTGCATTCATTTTGTCATTCGGTCTTTTACCGAACTACCCACATTGTTTAAACTGCGTAATATATACGCAGATCTCTCGTTACGCCTTAGCTAATAGTCTGATTCCATTTACCATCTGTTTTCTTCCCCGTAACAAAACCTGAACGTCAAATGTGTGGTTAGAGAAGAGCCAATGTGTGTGTGGGGTGAGATGAGTCGGCTAGTACAGGTGAGTGTTAGCATTAGCACCCGAAGGAGCAGCGGTGACTGTACAGAACGTGGGCGAAGTGGTGTGAGTCACTCTCTATCACTGACTGAAGAGTCTCAGATAGAGGACACAGGAAGCTAATAAATGGATTTTTCATGGTTTACAATTGTGTGATATGTCTGTTTCCTGTTTCTGGGAAATGTGATAAATTTGGATTTTTTGTTCGGTTTTAGCACTAGCTTCTTTAGTACTTTCTAGAAAATGGCAGTTAGTCCACTCAGGCTCAGACTTTACCTCAGACTCTCTAGCATATTGTTTTGTTGCGTATACTGCTAAGTGGCAATTCTCTGCTAAGTCTGAGCATCTAGCAATGCCACTAACCTGATAAACTTTGATCCTCTGATTAGTTCTTCCTCAGAAGTGTTTATTGTATCCACCCAGTGTCTTACTAAAAGCCAGAAGTCACAGAACAAGAGACGAACGTGATAGTTTTGTGTTCACATGAGAACTAATGGTTACAATGGGTCATTTAACCAGCTAAACAAACAGGGCTTTAATGAGAATCGCTTTGATGCTATTTGAGGCGCCATCCTCAGTGGAGGCTGATGTTTCGAAGTCATTGAAGGTACATTGCACTCTTTGACTTAAGTGGGAGGTTGAGAGCCATACAGTGCATCATTTCCTTGATAGCACACGTACATCTCGGAGATGTCTATTTGACGTCTGCATTTACATCTGCGAGACGGATTTTTTAGAGTGTTTGCTCATCTGCAATACATCTATTGGACGTTTCCTATCAGATGTCAGATAGACGTCTAATAGATGTCTTTAAGATGTTTATGATTTAGAACATATGTAAAACTGACATCTTACAGACGTCTGTCAGATGTTTGCACACACCAGATGCTTTCCAGACCAGATGATCTTTAACAGACATCTTGCAGATGTACATGTGCTGTCTGGGTTGTCTCTTGTTGAATATAAGTATGTTTATATAGAATCAAGTCCTGCCCTGCAGCTAAGCTGCAAGAATTTCAGATTCCAGATTATTCTGGGTTTCTCAGAAATATACACCACCACTCGTATTGGCATTGCAGTGACTTCTGTTTAGTGTTCATCAGTTTGGTCTGGAGGAAGTTGGATGAATTCCTGTGCACCAGAAGAAGATGTATATTATTATTCCAGGTGGCATATGACTAAACAATAAGAGTAAGGCATGGTGGGAAAGTTTGCCAAATGATGCTGTGTTGCACCTGCCATTCCTCTTTTGAAGGATTCCAGCATTCGAAATGAGTGGCTAAAGTTTATTTTTAACAAACTGCTTGATCATGTACAAGAGTGAAACATTTATTTAATATGCTTTCCTACTACAATTCTGCCAAATACGAACCTAGGGGAAGATATGGATGAATTGGCTGGGAGTTGGACATGGTGAAATGTGATTCTGACACCTTGTACTGTAGCTGAATTCAGTTTCTGTATTTAAAGCATGTGAGTCATGCAGTTGTGGAAAGTGTGATAAATACATGTTCTTCACACAGCTCAGTGCAACACATGCTGTAGCTCCTCTTCCCACACACTCACACACTGAGTGTTCTTCAGCTGTATTCCCTAAAGCACAGACCACAAATGGTGCTTTGCATGTGAGTCTCCATCGAAGCTCTCCAGCTAAATCATCCCTTACAACAAGTAATGGTACTGAATGATAGCCGTATTTATATACCATAGCATGGCAGTGTACTTTGATGACTATCATAGAGAAATCATTGTATCGTTAGTGATAGAGCAATAGAGTTGTGTCCTTGACAAGTTTTGTAAACCCCTGATATTGCTATTGTTTTCATCTATTGACAAACCTACCAACCACTATTGACCAAGGTACCATGTCCAAGAAAGCAATGGTTTGCAACCACTTTTTTCAAAACACTGCATTTTTTCTCCCTCTAGGACTTTACAGTGCACCTTCCCCATTAAAGTGATTCACATAGTTCTGGTGTAGAGTAAACTCTAGTTTGTGGCCATCAAAACACTTTATTTGTTCAGAACATTTGGCACTTGTTGGTTTTACCATCAATTACATTATCCGTGGATAGCTTCTTAAGATTGCCGGCAAAAACACTCAGCAGTCATGAGGTTTCTTTTCCAAACAAGAAGCTCTGTTGATGTTTGAAGTCTCTGTTCTGAATACCCTACTGAAATATCAATGTCAATCGTTAAAGTACTCGTTAATCGACTAGGGACCTCGTAAGTGGTAGAGGATCCTGATGGATTGTTACTGGATGCAATCCATCTTTCAGTTACCGCAGAGGAGGCGAGGTTCTTGCCGTTGGGTTGTGGGGGAGGCTGTCAATCTGAGCTTTTATTTCAGTTAAAGCTCAAGGATTGATACAGGTCTCTCGACAGCCAACTTAAAACAATCATAATCACATTATACTGCAGAGGCTGATAAATCTGTGTGTCATTGGCGTAAGCGGATTCCCATGGATGGTAAGAGAGTAAGAGCACTGAAGGGAGGATGACCCCACACTGTGTACTAGAATCTACTTGTGCCAGGATCCAGGAATATCTCACGTGGAAGCTATGAAAATAAGCTAAGCAGAAACATGTCTTTTAGAAATAGATATCTTCATGTATGAAGGCCTTTGTAGAGGCCTAGAGAAGGAGCACGTATTTATGTCTTTAATTCATTTTGTTCCACAGAACCAGGCATATGGAATTGGCTAAATCTCATTGATCAAAGTCCTATCTTTAAGATACAGGCAGGAGTCTGATAAAGTGTTAGCTGGTACCGAGTTCATGGGCTGCAGATTAGTTGAGTAGATTATATCTGGTTGGATTGTTCAGTTTGATATCAGTCAACATGATTGGGTGCGTTTGGGTCAGCTCTCACAAAGACGAGTGTAGAATGATGTTGCTTTGCTCCTCAACCCATAATGACCTAATCTGAATTTTATCACAGTGAAGTGCGTAGTGAAAAGTTGTTAAAATAGTTACAAAACAGTCAAGGGCTATAAAAATATAATGAAAGCAGCAGAATACGAACATCCTGAGACATTGAACTTGACATACTCGACAGTAATTGTCTTGAAATTTATTGTTGAAGGCGTGATTTGTTATGAAAGTGATGTTTTGATAGCTATAGCTGAATTTAGAGATGCAGTGCCTTACAGAGAATTGTTATGTGTCTAAATTTTATCCTTTATATCCCCCCCCCCACCCAAGACACTAGTTTACTTTACTTGCAAACTAGTTGATTTTCAGGTGACTAGATGACTAGATGACAAACTAACAAGATTACCTATCAAGACTATCCAGATCCATCAGCCATAACAGCAGCAAACAAGCACCAACCAGCATAAACCAGCTTGAACCAATGTAGAAATCCATATTTGTCTAGTTAGCATGGCATGCTAGTGCATTGGTTTCTCCACCAAGCTGCTTAACAAGCCAAATATGCAAGACTTCCCCAATCAGCCAGCTTTACCAAAAAGACTATGCTGGTACACCAGCTAAACCAGCACCAAACAAGCACTAACCAGCATAAACCAGCTTGGACCAATGTAGAAATCCATACTTGTTAGCATGGGATGTGGGATGCTAATGTATTGGTTTTCACACCAAGCTGCTTAGCAAGCCAAATATGCGAGACTATCCCGATAAGCCAGCTTCATCAAAAAGACTATGCTGGCTAAACCAGCACCAAACAAACACTAACTAGCATATACTAGCTTGGATTCATGTATAAATCCATACTTGTCTAGTTAGCATGGCATATTAGTGCATTGGTATCCACACCAAGCTTCTTAGCAATCCAAATATGCAAAACTATATCAATAAGCCAGCTTCACCAAAAAGACGATGCTGGTCCACCAGCTAAACCAGCACCAAACAAACACTAACCAGCATAAACCAGCTTGGATCAATGTAGAAATCCATACTTGCCTAGTTAGCATAGGACCCTAGTGCATTGGTTTCCAAACCAAGCTGCTTAGCAAGCCAAATATGCAAAACTATCCTGATAAGCCAGCTTCACCAAAAGGCTATGCTGGTCCACCAGCTAACCCAGCACCTAACAAGCACTAACCAGCATAAACCAGATTGGACCAATGTAAAAATCCATAGTTAGCATTGGATGCTAGTGCACTGGTTTTACGAACCAAGCTGCTTAGCAAGCCAAATATGCAAAACTATATCAATAAGCCAGCTTCACCAAAAAGACTATGCTGGTCCACCAGCAAAACCAGCGCCAAACAAACACTAACCAGCATAAACCACCTTGAGCCGATGTAGAAATCCATACTTGCCTAGTTAGCATGGGATGCTAATGCATTGGTTTCCAAACCAAGCTGCTTAGCAAGCAAATATGCAAGACTATCCCAATCAGCCAGCTATAACTAAGACTGTTCTGGTCCACTAGCAAAACCAGCACCAAACAAGCACTGACCAGCATACAACAGGTTGGAATATCATAGGAATCCATAGCACTGGTTTTCCCGCCAAGGTCAGCCAAGTTCATCAAAAAGGCTATGTTGGTCCACCAGTTAGACCAGCTCCAAACCAGTATTAAGTTACTTAGATGAGCACAAAAATTCATGCTGGTCTCAGTTTCCACCAGAACTTTTTCGCTCTGCTCATCCCAACGGGAAGTGGACTTGTGGTGCAGCTGGTCATTGAGATTCTTATCCAAAAAATTCACTATTCAGAATAGCAGGAAATGATTCATGCTGTTCTGCTTGTGATTGCATGAGGGAGGAGTAATTATTGATGACACCATGAGTAGGGGGAAGCTATCAGTCTCCAGTGTCAGGAGCAATCAAGAAAAAAGGTTACATCCAGTACAGAAGTCCAAGTACAACAGGGAGTTTGATGGATGTGGCTTTTACACAAGTGTCCAAATCCCATCTGATTTCACCATTAACAGACAGTAGAATGACATACTGATACTTTGTGCTACATATGTTGTTATCCAAGGGAACATTCTTGTGTAAACTCCACATAAACCACCTTTGTTTTCAAGAGCACGTCAAACTCAAGTTCTGCGATGTTTCAGTGATGGAGGACACTGGAGACCACACGCACAGCCGGCACAGTATGTCGGTGTGACAAACGCACAGATCTGTCTGCTGCATGTCTCCCCGAGGGCCCATGAGGGAGTCGTTATCATCCATCATACCCAAACTTGGAGGGGAAGCCTTGCGGTTTGGGACATATGCTTAGATGATGCTCAGTGGTTGTTCCACTTCTTCGGCTGTCTGTGGCTTTGATTATCTACAGTATTGTAATACCAAAACCATGTGAAGGCGGCATAAAGTGTCATTCACACTGACAGTGATTATGTAGAAGCTGAGCGACCTGAAGTTACATTTCAGTGACACATAAAACAAAGTTGAGCCGAGTTGAGAGAATTATTTGCAAATATGAATTGGGTTTGAGTTTACTTCGACCAGTGTGTTACCTTATCGGTGTCTGTTACCATTGTTCAGCAGTTTGTGTTTAATCAAATTTACTGGGTCATGGAACTTCTGAGATGTGACGTACTGTAATCTGATGTTTGTTGGACATGGAAAAGTTGTTTTGGATATGGTACCATGGTAAAACTATTTCACCTTGAAGCACCATTAAAATGCAGTGGTAGATGCATGTTTGTAAGGCTTGCAGTCTTTGAGGATCCAGGGAAATTCAAGTATTAAGATAATCTGTAGTACAATGTCATGTAAACCTCAGTGTGTATTGCAGTCTGCACTGGATGTACTTCCAGAATGATCATTTACTTACACTATAGTATGTGTGACATATGACTACTGTACATTATTTGAGGCTAGGTCGTCAAGAGTGGATGGATGAAATAAATTTTTGCCTTTCATTTTTGTTTTTTTCTCTACAGAAGCATAAAGTCGACCTCTTCTACAAGCTCCGTCACGTGATGAACGAGTTGATTGATCTGAGGCGACAACTGCTTTCAGGCCACCTGACCCAGGATCAAGTCCGTGAAGTCAAACGCCACATCACTGTACGGCTGGACTGGGGCAATGAGTGAGTTACTCTCTTTTACCTTCCAGAAAATGACCTGAACAAATTCAGGTGAAAAACTTTTCTTAATCGTAGGGAAGAACCAGCAAGATTCCACCATAGGTCTAAGTCTTGTAGGAGAACCAGCAAAGATGCCTTAAAGGTGTTGTTAGCAATGTTAGTTATTATGTTTACATAGCTCTAATTGTTGTGGAGATGCCTTTAAGGAGATGATAGCTGTTAGCTATCAGTGTTAGCTATTATGCTAAATTCCGCCATTGGCCTAAATCTTGTGGAAGAACCAGCAAAGATGATTCTAAAGTATTGTTAGCAATGGTAGCCATCATGCTAACTTTAGCCATAGGTGTAAATTGTGTCCAAAGAACCAAAAAAGGATGCTTTTACACTTTTAATAGCAATGTTAGCTATCATGGTAACTTCCACCATAGGTCTAAATATTGTCTAAGAACCAGCAAAGGTGCCTTTAAGGTATTGTTAGTTATGTTAACCACCATGCTTACTTTCTAAATAACATGGAAGAACTAGAAAAGATGCCTTTATGCTTGTGTTAGCAGTGTTAGCTATCATAGTAACTTCCACCATAGGTCTAAATCCGGTGAAAGAAACCGCAAAGATGCCCCCAAGGTGTTGTGAATGATGTTAGCAGCCATGCTAACTTTAACCATTGGTCTAAATCATGTAGAAGAACCAGAAAAGTTAGGCTTTTGTTAGCAATGTCGGGCATCGTAACTTCCACCATAGGTCTAAATCTGGTGGAAGAACCAGCAAAGATGCCATTAAGGTGTTGTTAGTGAAGTTAACCATCATGCTAACTTCAACCATGGGTCTAAATAATGTGGATAAACCAGAAAAGATGCCTTCAGGCTTGTATTAGCAATGTTAACCATCATGGTAGCTTCCACCATAGGTCTAAATCAGATGAAAGAAATGGCAAAGATGCTTCTAAGGTGTTGTTAACACTGATCATGATATCTTTAACCATTGGTCTAAATCATGTGGAAGAACCAGAAATGATGACATTATGCTTTTGTTAGCAGTGTTAGGCATCATGATAACCACCATAGGTCTAAATCTTGTGAAAGAACCAGCAAAGATGTCTTTAAGGTGTTGTTAGCAATCATGGTAAATTCAACCATAGGACTAAATATTGTGGAAGAACCAGCAAAAATGGCATTAAGATATTGTTAGCAATCTTAACCATCATGCTAACTTTAACCATGGGTCTAAATCTGGTGGAAGAACCAGCAAAGATGCCATTAAGGTGTTGTTAGCAATGTCAGCTATCATTGTAACTTCTACCATAGGCCTAAATCTGGAGGAAGAACCAGCAAAGATGCCATTAAATTGTTGTTAGCGATGTTAACCATCATGTTGACCTCAACCATGGGTCTAAATAATGTAGAAGAACCAGAAAAGATGCCTTCAGGCTTTTATTAGCAATGTTAGCCATTATGGTAGCTTCCACCATAGGTATAAATATGATGAAAGAAACAGCAAAGATTCTTCTTGGTCTAAATCATGTGGATGAACCAGAAATTATGCCATTGTGCTTTTGTTAGCAGTGTTAGGCATCATGGTAACCACCATAGGTCTAAATCTTGTGGAAGCTCCCTTGTGAAAAAAACAGCACATGCTGGTAGGTATGTGTTAGCCATTATGCTAACTTCCACCATATCTCTTTTCCTATTTCTTCACTCTTACACCGAGACCAATCACGTCAGTTGATCTTTTGAAATACGTCCCATTAAGCAAGTCTATAGGATTGTCATGCATTTGTTCCACCTTCCAAATAACTTGCTGAGATTAATGTCCAGCCCTGGCATGCTTCACTCAACTTAAGAGTGTTTAAATAAGCTTTTGTGCATCATGGAGATCTGCCAGCGATTTTAATGTGTTAGAGGCCAAGGCCTCCTGATCGTGGAGTCAAAGGAGCTGAAACGTTAGAGATGGATCACTGCGGCTTTCTCATCACCTTAAATCGACTTTGCCCAACTCAGTGAAGCAAACGAGGAGAACAAGAACACATGTCATCCACTGCCTGGTTAATGTGAATTATGTTGAGATTTCAAACGCTAACTTTAAGGCCAAACACAAAACACAAGTATGAGTGTTTTTTTTTTAATCTTCTTCTTCTTTAATTGAGAGTAAATTGATTTTAACTGCAGCGAAAGGCGGTAGTGTTTGTCCTTCAGATACCGCCCCCATTCTTACCCTACACAGTTGTGCAATTCTTCACAGCTTTTGAGTTTTAAGTATCAGTATTTACAGTTCTTGCATCATTATTGCATCTTTTTGAGAGTTTTTTTAAAAATTTCATGTCCAATATACATTTGCAAATTAAACTTTTAGTCAGCGACTAATGACATTCGCTGTATTATACAATATTTTCTATATTGTTTAGTAAAAGATGTTTTTACAGCAATTATCCAAGACATAGAAGCAGACCAGACCTCCAAAACGAAAGTCATGGGGTTCACCTCTTATAGAGATGAACAAAAGGCCAAACCAACAATCTTTTAGAGGTCAGACGATCCAAGTATTGCAGTGTATCAGCATCTGTGTCAAGTCCACGTTGACCACTCATCCCTCTTCTTCAAGGTCACCTGAAGATTCACTTCTGTGATGAGGCACTTTGTGGTTCTGGGCTTTCAGCAGTGCATCACTGCCAGGTCTTCAGATCAGCAAACTAAGAGATAATTGAGTAAATGGGATGAAATGGATTCGAGACGGCAGCACTTACCCATACGTTCTATAAATACCTGAAGGATGAGTTAAAGAGCATCTCGAGTGTTTTTGAAACAATCTAATAATGTTTTCATTATGCCTTTCTCAGGTTATCAATTTTCTCTTGAAGTGATCTTGCGTTTTTTGACACCCCGGAACAATACTATACTATATATGTTAAAAATGTTGTATATGACTGCAAAAGAGTCAATTCAGCCTCAATAACAAGACATTTATATACTTAGCAGCATTTTGACGTTGCAAATTAGAGGCATTCACGCTGCAGTTGTGGAGTATATCAAGCTTGTCATTGCTAAAAACACTTAATTGTCACATAATAAGTTTATTACTGTCTGTTTACACAAAGCCATCAACAAATAGATTTATTTATGCTCTGATACAAGCCAACGATGCAAGATGTCTCTCTGGAGAACTCATTTGCATTGAGATATTCAGAAAATATGCAGATTTATAAGTAAACCCCTGGCTACGCAGGGGTGCTGGGTGATGCTAATGCTAATTCTTTGATTGAGAGCACAACAACCGGAATCAAAACTCAAGTAATGGCCTAGCAACCAGCTAGACACCCTAACAACAACATATCCTGTCAGACTCACTGAAAAACTTAACAATACGGTAGCTGTTTACTTTAGTGTTAGCATTACTAGCATTATTTTCTAATCTTTGACCGTTTTATTCTTGATAACTTAAATTGAACTGCTTTGAAAACACCCAGGACATCCAAACACATGTAAAATGAGGATTTCAGTAAACTTTTTATGTAAATTTTCAGCCTTAACATGATTATATTTCATGTGTTTAGCTGCTAACCCACTAACTTAATGCTAATGTGTGATTTAGGCTACTCAGAGAGTTGACGGGGGTTTATTTACATCTGGGAAGTGTGAGAGAAGAAATGTTTATGTTATATTAAGATACATTATGGCATGCCAACACTTTCATAGTTAGGTTATAAGGGCAACACCTGTTTCCTTAGCTCTACAGTACAACAGCTGCATGTATAGCGCTAGCGCTAGCAGCTTTCTGTGCATCTTTACCATATGAGCCTCCCAATATAACAGCTCTGTGTGGATAAACATGGAAAGAAGTGTGGAAAAATGTGCCTTACATCATGTTTTCCAATCTAGCTTGTCTTTCCATCACACTTCTGTGTGAGATTTAGCATATAGCAATGTGGCGATTTATGGATTAAAACAAGATAGCAAATGGCAAAATGCCCATGACAGCAGGTGGACGCAACAGCTTGACAGATCTTCTGTTCTTTTATTATCCACAATATTCTGCGTGTTTCAGTCTTGAGGAATCAATGTTAATCTCTGTCCTGTTGTTTTTTTGTGTTTAACAGACACTTAGGCTTAGATCTGGTACCCAGGAAGGAGTTCGAAATGGTTGATGCGGACCAGATCAGCGTTTCTGATCTCTACAAAATGGTAAGTACGTTGACTGCATGTCAATGGGTTTGCGATGTGTGCATTTTCATCCCTGAAGCAGTAAATTGTTGTAAGCTCCTTTGTTGGGTGTTAGGAGAACATATAATAGATGTATTTGATTTAAAATGTATGCAAATTGCTTCTTTTATTTAAAGACTTTTATTTATGAGGTGGTTGTGCCTAAATATGACACTTTACAAATGATCCACTTATGTGCACTTAATGCAGAGTTCATGTTTGCTGAATTATTTGCTCATATAGCATTACGATTTTACAGTTCTGGTTTAAATTATTATGCATGTATGTTTGTACTGTATGTATGCATATAAAAATACTATTTAAAAAAAAGTATGAAATCAAATTGCAAAAAAAGACTAAAATATCTCATATAATATATATTTTTTGTTTTATAAAATTATATTTGAGTGTTATTTGAGTGCTTTAGTAATATTTGAATGTTTTTTGTGTAGTACTTACACATACAGACATTAAAATACTTAAGTTTAACATAAATTAAATTATATTTTTTTATATCGCATTAAATATACTATATTTTTATATTAAATTATATTTTAGTGTTATATACTTCATAAAGTCCTATAAGAAATAAATAAAACATAAATAAAAAAAATATAATTAATTATTCAGATATAATATAATTGCTATTTTAAAAGTGTGTGTATGTATATATATAATATGTACATATATTGTGCAGTATATTAATTATGTGTATTGTGTATAATTGTATACAATTACAATAAAATCATAAATCACAAAAAATACACTTATCTCATTAAATATTAAATCATATTATAATATAGTATAGTATAATATAAATAATTATTTTTTATAATATTACATTATACATACGTGTTATATTATTAAATCATATTTTATTATTTTAGTGGTTTTGTAGTAGATATGTAGTAGATAAGGCACAGCTGTGCCATAGGCTGGCCACAATAAAAGGCCACTCTAAAATGTGCAGTTTTACTGTATTGGAGAGGTCCGAAAACCAGTCAGTGTCTGGTGTGACCACCATTTGCCTCACGCAGTGCAACACATCTCCTTCGCATAGAGTTGATCAAGTTGTTGATTGTGGCCTGTGGAATGTTGGTCTACTCCTCTTCAATGGCTGTGCAAAGTTGCTGGATATTGGTAGGAACTGGAACACCCTGTCGTATACGCCGATCTAGAGCATCTCAAACATGCTCAATGGGTGGCTTGTCCGGTGAGTATGCTGGCCATGCAAGAACTGGGATGTTTTCAGCTTCCAGGAATTGTGTACAGATCCTTGCAACATGGGGCTGTGCATTATCATGCTGCAACATGAGGTGATGGTCGTGGATGAATGGCACAACGATAGGCCTCAGGATCTCGTCACGGTATCTCTGTGCATTCAAAATGCACCTCTGTTCGTTGTCCATAACATACGCCTGCCCATACTATAACCCTACCGCCATCATGGGCCACTCGATCCACAACGTTGACATCAGCAAACCGCTCACCCACACGACACCATACATGCTGTCTGCCATTCTTTGGTTATGCAAACCGATTGTTGCAGCAGCTGTCCGGGTGGCTGGTCTCAAATGATCTTGGAGGTGAAGATGCTGGATGCAGAGGTCCTGGGCTGGTGTGGTTACACTTGCTCTGCGATTGTGAGGCCGGTTGGATGTACTGCCAAATTCTCTAAAACACCTTTGGAGACGGCTTATGGTAGAGAAATGAACATTCAATTCATGGCCAACAGCTCTGGTGGACATTCCTGCAGTCAGCATGCCAACTGCACGCTCCCTCAAAACTTGCAACATCTGTGGCATTGTGCTGTGTGATAAAACTGCACATTTTAGAGTGGCCTTTTATTGTGGCCAGCCTAAGGCACACCTGTGCAATAATCATGCTGTCTAATCAGCATCTTGATATGCCACACCTGTGAGGTGGATGGATTATCTTGGCAAAGTAAAAGTGCTCACTAACACAGATTTAGACAGATTTGTGAACAATATTTGAAAGAAATAGGCCTTTTGTGTACATAGAAAAAGTCTTAAATCTTTGAGTTCGGCTCATGAAAAATGGGGCCAAAAACAAAAGTGTTGCGTTTATAATTTCGGTCAGTGTATATTTGTGTGTGTAATTTTATAATAATATACTTTTATAATAATAATTATACAATTTTAGTTTGACTAAATTGTTAAAAGATTTGTTAAATATGAAAAATAATTACAATCTATGTCATTACTTATTCATGATTATGAAACAGGTTGTTTATTTTTGTTCAGTGTGCAGTTATAATAATGACCTGTATTTTGGTTTGTATGTGTCTATTTTTGAGTGTTGCTTTGAATTACAGTGAGTTCTGCAAACCAATTTATTAATATGAGTCATCTGTGTAAACGAGAGCGGGAATAAATGTTTTAATGCATTCCTGCAACTGTTTTGCATATGTGCATAATGTAGGCATAATGTGCAGATGTTGCCAAGTTCCCACCTGTAGAATGAGTTTGAACAATTAGAAAGCAGAAATGTTTTTAAACACTCCATTAGAGGGCATATTCCCACGACGCCTCATCAGAACGAATCATTTACATATTCTATTTCCCAGAAAGCCTCATAGCGCATTTACAGCTTTATGGAGCAGTTACCCTTTGGAGTTAAATAAGAAACAATAATGGAAATTTTAAAAGGAGAAGCTTTTTTAGCTTTTGATTATATTTTTACCCTCAGTAATTCACTTTATTCTCTAGACCGCTATTCAACGATGATAGCGTTTTATTGGAAACGGGTTTCGACAGCAGCATCTGTTTCTAACAGGTGCTTTTGAATTGCAGCTTGTGGAAACGCTGCTAATACTGTACATTTATTTTCTTCACACATTTGCCGGATCTTTTTCCATGATGCTCGCACAGGTTTGTGCCATATGCAAGTATCTATGTCTGGATTTGTGTGGGACTGGATTTTTGTGCCCACTGTACACAATGACAGCAAAGGAGCTAAATTTACCTCCTTGCTGTATACTTCCTTTCTGCAGTTTAGGATATATATATATATATATATATATATATATGTAGTGTTTTCAACAAGCTGCAATCCAAAAGCACCTGTTAGAAACACATGCTGGAGTCACAACCTGTTTCCAATAAAACATTATTGTATATATAATCTAAAATCTACATACATGCAAGGATAATTTTGTTAATACTTGAAAAATATTTATTTAGTGTGATTAAATAATACCTTGTTTGTTTTGTTTGTTTGTTTGTTTGTTTTGTTTTTTGTTTAGTTTGGATGTCAAAATAAACAATAATTTATTAGAACTTCATGCAGTAATGCTTATAATTGTGAAATTTAATATGTATAATATATATTAATATATAATTTAAAATTTGATTTAATATATCACAATATGTGCGTATTTGCTCTAATTTTTTTATTTTATTTTATTTTATTTTATTTTATTTTATTTTAATAAGAGGAACCAATCAGCTATTTATTTATATTAAATGTGTATGGAATGTATAGTTTATTAATAATATTTATTAGTATTGTGAAATGCCACACATTAACTTAAGTAAACTAAGTTTAATCATTACTTTGAATTTATTTTTTTTTATATTGTACAATATTCTTTCAGCCTTCATGAAAAAAAAGCCAATTAATAATTCTGATATTCATGATATTGTGTAATTTTATATTGGCTACATGAATAAGAATAAGAATAATTTATTATTATTATTATTATTATTATTATTACTGCTGTATATTTATTATTTATTATATTCAGAATATTAAATGTCTATAATATGTGCAGTTCAATAATATTATTAAATTATTAATAGTATTAACGTGTATTATTATTTATATCTTTAAGACATGTCAAATTCCATTATTATTATTATTATTATTATTATTATTATTATTTAATATGATTAAAATATAAAACATATAAAAATATATTAATGTTTATGCATATTATTATTAATAATATTATTATTTGCTATATTGTAATATTAAATGTTTATAATATGCACAGCTAATTACAATTATTAAAATATTAAAATTATAAAAAATATATTAATGATTATCATTTTAAAGCATGTCAGACGTGTTATTATTATTATTATTTGCTATATTTGTAATATTAAATGTTTATAATATGTACAGCTAATTAAAATTATTAAAATTATAAAATTATAAACATATATTAATATTTATCATTTTAAAGCATGTCAAATGTGTATTATTATTATTATTATTTTTATATTCATAATATTAAATGTTTATAATGTGTACAGTTAATTAGTATTATTAAAATATTAAAATTATAAAGTTGTATTAATGTTTATCATTTTTAAGTATATCAAATGTGTATTATTATTATTATTATTTGTTATATTCATAATATTAAATGTTTATGTGTACATTTTATTCATGATTATCAAATTATTTATATTATTAAAATGTATTAATGCTTATTTGTAAGCAAACTAAGTTAAAACATTGTTATTATTATTATTGTTGTTGTATACTTATTATTTGTTAGATTAATAACTTTAAATGTTTATAAAATGTACAGTTCATTAAAATGATTAAATTATCAGTATCATTAAGATATATGTTAAAATGTATCATTTTTAAAGCATGTCGAATGTCACACAGTGACTTTTAAGTGATTTTTAAGTACTTTGAATCAATGCTTTAAAACGAATTAGCGCTTTGAATTAGACCTTTAAAATGAATCCAATTTCTCAAAACCAACTGCATTTTTACTACGAAGTTTAAATCAGAGATGCTTTTACCTCTTATGTAAACTATTCTTTTGATCTTTATGAAACTTAAAACATTAAAAGATTTTTTTCTTCAACCACTGAAGTTACAAAGTTAAAGAGAAACAGAAAGAGTTTGGAGGAACTAGTGAAGAGAGAGCGCACCATTCGAAGCACCCAACTAAGAGGTTTCACTAACTTTTTGGGCTAAATTCAGAGGAAAAGCAAATACTCTTGGGTAGAGTAGCTGAATCTCGACTGGATTTTTAAGCGCACTAGCCAAATGTTGAGGTCACAGAGAGATTTGTATAGCTCGATATGTGGGAGGCGGAGGAGTTTCACACAAATACCAAAAATAAAGAAAGAGAAGAAAGAAACAAGCTTCTGAAGAGAACAGAGACAGAGATGTGAGAAGACTTTTACTTGGCCTCGGGCAGCAGAAAGCACTGGAGCTGCAGAGACTCGAGACCTTTCGCTTTCTTAGAAGTTGATGCTGAATTGTCTCCAGGGAAGCAAAAGATAGATTAAATCAAAGAGCCCGGCTTTGCTGCTTCTGGATTACACGTGCACTGTTCACACACAATTGACTCAAGCTATCTGTTTTCTTTTTTGCTTTCAATATTCATACCATCATTTTTGGCTTTTGCAATAACACTGTCAAGAAAAGACATTTTGATCTTAATTTTACAGTTATACAGTCATAAGAGAATCTTTTAAATTGGAAACATCAAGCTCATATGAGTGCCATTCAGTTCAATTTAATGTAATTAAATAATGTAGTATTTTAGTTTAATAAAAATGTATTATTTAATAAATTATCAATTTATTAATAAACAAATCACTTGACAAATAAATAGACATTTAAAGTGATTTGTTTAATGTTTGAAATTTGACATTTTATAGTATATAATTGCTGACGGGCAAAATGGCATGTCAGTTAATTAATTAAATTATTTATTTATGTATTTATTTATTAATTTATTTTCACTCCTTATGCTCTGTACCCATAAGAGAACCTGTGAGTATCTATTTTCAAATAAAATAAAATAAAATAAAACAAAAAATTCAGTTCATTTTTATTACAAAAATATTTATTTATTTATTATTTATTTATTTTGTCGTGATGCACAAGTTTCAGGTTTAATTTTGATGCACTGAAATGTCAGCAGCATTGTCCCTTTGAGCAAGACACTTTCACCCAGAATCCGCTATTTATTTACTTGCATTAATATATAGTAACCTTGTATAAATAGTGTGATTTATTTCGCAACAGTACATATATTGATATAAATTAGTCAGGGACTGAAGTCTCACAGAAGCATGTTGTAACATGGCTGTACAATCTGCCACACTCACAGTGCCGCAAGGCGCTATTTTAGATTAATGAGTCCCGCCAGGCACGCGTTTAGCCTCCCTGATGGTGAAAGTGAGAACAGAAGGAAAGATATTTGTTTTCAGACGTTTCTCAATTCGGTCTGAAATCCTCCACTGGCTTTGCAAATGAAGCTCTACTTCACTCTCTCGCTGTCAAGCACTATATCAAGAAAATCTCACTTCTTATCGTGAGATGTGCATGCAGCTTTGATGATTCATTTCCCTGGTTCTTCTTGTAAAGGTAATTTTCAGTGATGTTTACTAAGGAAAGCATAACTATAAGCAAACACCGCTAGAAACCACTCAGAACATATGACTAACACCTTTCAGTGCCATAGAGACCATCCAGAACACCTAAGCAATCACCAGCAATGCTCTAGCCACCACTAACAACTTACAATGCCTTAGCAACCATCCAAACTACCCTAGGAATTACAGCTTAGAAATGTATCCACAATTGCCCAAAACAGCCTAGCAATCAACCAGCAACCACACAGGAACAACAAGCAACCAATCAGAGCACCCTAGATGCAACCTAGTGACACCTTATTAACCACCTAGCAATGTTTCAGCAACCACTATTGTACCCTAGCAATAACAACATGGAAATATCACCACGATTGCCCAGAACAGCCTAGCAATCACCTAGCAACAACCAGCAAGCAACCAGAGCACCCTAGATACAACCTAGTAACACCCTATCAACCACCTAGCAATGTCCTAGCAACCATCCAAAGTACCCTAGCAATAACAATGTGCAAATGTCACCACAATTGCCCAAAACAGCCTAGCAATCAACCAGCAACCACATATGAACAAGCAACCAACCTATCAGAACACCCTAGATACAACCTAGTGATACCTTATCAACCACCTAGCAACAAGCAACCAACCAGAACAGCCTAGATACAACCTAGTGACACCTTATCAACCACCAAGAAATGTCTTAGCAACCCTCCAGAATCCCCTAACAATAACGATGTGGAAATATCACCACAATTGCCCAGAACAGCCTCGCAATCAACCAGCAACCACATATGAACAAGCAACCAACCAATCAGAACAGCCTAGATACAACATAGTGACACCTTATCAACCACCTAGCAACAAGCAACCAACTAGTACAGCCTAGATACAACATAGTGATCCCTTATCAACCACCTAGCAACAAGCAACCAGCCAGAACACCCTATATACAACCTAGTGATCTATCAACCACCTAGCAACAAGCAACCAACCAGAACAGCCTAGATACAACCTAGTGATCCCTTATCAACCACCTAGCAACAAGTAACCAACCAGAACAGCCTAGATACAACCTAGTGATCCCTTATCAACCACCTAGCAACAAGCAACCAACCAGAACAGCCTAGATACAACCTAGTGATCCCTTATCAACCACCTAGCAACAAGCAACCAGCCAGAACACCCTATATACAACCTAGTGATCTATCAACCACCTAGCAACAAGCAACCAACCAGAACAGCCTAGATACAACCTAGTGACCCCTTAGCAACCCGTAGTGATGTCGCTACACCCAGAACACCTTAGCAACCGGAAAGCATGTACTAACAACCACTGAGAACTCCTTAGCAACCACATATCAACATCACTTCACCCAAAACACTGAAGCAACGCCCTAGCAACCACCCAGAACACCTTAGCAACTGGACAACAAAATGATCACTACTACTGAGAGAACCTTAGCAACCTATAGTGACGTCGCTACACCCAAAACACCATAGAAACTGGAAAATTAAGTACTAACAACCACTGAAAACACCTTAGCAACCACATAGCAATGTCACTACACCCAGAACACCTTAGCAACTGGAAAGCACAGTACTAACAACCACCAAGAACTCCTTAGCAACCATATTGTGACATCATTTCACCCAAAACACACAAACAATACCCTAGCAACCACCCAGGTCTTCCTAGCAACTGTACAGCAAAATTCTAACTACCACTGAGAACAGCTTAGCAACCTATAGTAATGTCACTACACCCAGAACACCCTAGACACTGGAAAACAAAGTACTAACAACCACTGAGAACTCCTTAGAAACCACATAGTGACATCACCTTACCCAAAACACCCAAGCAATGCCCTAGTAACCACACAGAACACCCTAGCAACTGGACAGCAAAATGCTAACTACCACTGAGAACGCCTTAGCAACCCGTAATGATGTCGCTACACCCAGTACACCCTAGCAACTGGAAAGCAAAGTACAAACAACCACTGAGAACTCCTTAGCAACCACATATTGACATCACTTCACATAAACACTGAAAAACATTGAAGCAACACCCTAGTAACCACCCAGAACACCCTAGCAACTGTACAGCAAAATGTTAAGTACTACTGAGAACACCCTAGCAACTGGAAAGCACAGTATTAACAACCACCAAGAACTCCTTAGCAACCACATATTCACATCACTTTACCAGAAAATCCAAGCAACAGCCCTAGCAACAACCCAGAACACCCTAGCAACTATACAGCAAAATGCCAGCTACTACTGAGAACATCTTAGCAACCAATAATGATGTCGCTACACACAGAACACCCTAGAAACTGGAAAACAAAGTTCTAACAACCACCGAAAACACCTTAGCAACCACATAGTGACATCACTCCACCCAGAACACCCTAGTTCTGTGTGTTTTGAACTCGAAGGCACAATCTATTTGCGCTTATGAGTTTTGCATACATCTTTTCCCACCATGCATTTGCCAGTGGGGGTTTGTGTTGAATGCTGGGTAATTTATTCTAAACGCAGTCAAAAGCACTGAAGAGAAAGATGCAAGCTAAGAAACACAGACTCATAAGTCACCCAGGCTCCCGGGCAAGATGTGTATGTGTGTGTGTGTGTGCGTGTTTCACCATGTGATTATGAGCATGTGTTTTCTTCTTGGGGTTTGTGCTGACGATGCCTCTGTGAATATGATTAATCTAGATGTAGATATCTTATGAGATATTGCTCTGTACATCCATACAGTGTTATGGGAAAATATTCAAACCCTAAAGCAATTGTCTTATTTACTCAATTACAGGAAATTCTGTTCCCGTTGATACTTGAATTATGAATTATTTTAGAGTGATATTGTTTTATGTTTGAAGATGCTGTGCACAGTATGCACATTATATGTTTTTTGTTTGTTTGTTTTTTGCTTGTTTTAAGGATGTCAATTATTGTCATGCAGGTACACACACTGGCTGGATTTTAGTTCTGAAATATGACCATAATGTTTCTCTTTCTCTCTCTCTTTTTCTCGGTGGACAGCACCTATCCAGCAGACACAGTGTCCAGCAAAGCACATCCCAGGTATTTTTGCCATCCTCAGCACCATCTGAGGACTTGTCAGAAATGCTTAGGGTCGTTAATGTAGAGAATGTTTTGTAGGTCATGGTTCACCATGGGCTAAAATACCTTGTTTACTCTGCTTTGCTCATACTAAAAGACCTTTTACAGTTATGTATGAAGCACTAGTTTGAATATAGGTCAGTAGTAAAACAGGCCAAAAGACTGTAACACTCTTGATATCCAAGCACTATTCAATGTGTTTGTCTTGTGCCATTTAGATGCTTTTGTGACTTAATATTGATTATATATATATATATATATATATATATATATATATATATATATATATTATATTATATTATATTTTATTATATTATATTATATTATTATATAGTGTCTAATTGTAAATAGCATAGTAACCAGAGGTATCACCTCATGACCAAAAACATAACATAACATAACACAGGGATCACTTCATAACTAAAAACTACATTGTTTTTGAGGCCACTGGATACATAACATAACACAACACAACACAACACAACATAACATAACATAACATAACATAACATAACAGGCATCACTTCATGACTAAAAGCCACATTGTTTTTGAGGCCACTGGATAACATAAAAACATAATAACATAACATAACAAAGGTATCACTTCATGACTAAAACCACATTGTTTTTAAGCCACTGTATATGTAACATAACATAACATAACATAACATAACATAACATAACATAACATAACAACAACATAGGTATCACTTAATGACCAAATAACAAAACATAATGTAACATAACATAACATATGACATGACATGACATTTTGAGGCCACTGGATACATATAACATAACATAACATAACATAACATAACATAACATAACATACATAACATAACAACATAGGTATCACTTCATGACCAAAAACCACATTGTTTTTGATGCCACTGTATATGTAACACAACAACACAACACAACACAACATAACATATGACATGACATGACATGACATGACACAGGCATCACTTCATGACCAAAAACCACATTGTTTTTAAGGCCACTGGATACATAATGTAACATAACATAACATAGGTATCACTTAATGACCAAATAACAAAACATAATGTAACATAACATAACATATGACATGACATGACATGACATGACATGACATTTTGAGGCCACTGGATACATAACATAACATAACATAACATAACATATGTATAACTTCATTACCAAATAACATAACATAACATAACATAACATATGTATAACTTCATTACCAAATAACATAACATAACATAACATAACATAACAACATAGGTATCACTTCATGACCAAAAACCACATTGTTTTTGATGCCACTGTATATGTAACACAACAACACAACATAACATAACATATGACATGACATGATATGACATGACACAGGCATCACTTCATGACCAAAACCACATTGTTTTTAAGGCCACTGGATACATAATTTAACATGACATAACATAGGTATCACTTAATGACCAAATAACAAAACATAACATAACATATGACATGACATGACATGACATTTTGAGACCACTGGATACATAACATAACATAACATAACATAACATAACATAACATAACATAACATAACATAACATAGGTATCACTTCATGACCAAAAACCACATTGTTTTTGATGCCACTGTATATGTAACACAGCAACACAACATAACATGACATGACATAACATAATATAACATAACATAACATAACATAGGTATCACTTTATAACCAAAAACCACATTGTTTTTGATGCCACTGTATATGTAACTCAACATAACACAACATCATATCATATCATATCATATCATAACATAACATTGTTTTTGAGGTCACTGGATAACTGCATATATTGGAAAATGTTATGCAGTTATGTATGTCATGTGGTATATTGTTACATGTTATAGCATGTCATGCAGTGGTATATCATGCCATGAGATATATGGATATATGTTATGTTATGTCATAGTGTTGCATGTTATAGTGTTAAATTTTATGCAGCATTGTGTTTTGTAATTTTGTAATATATTAATACATATTATGGCATGTAATTACATATTCATCACATATATGGTTAAATGTTATTTTATGTCATGCCGCTATATGTTCTGCATTGGTGTGTTGTTATATCATGTTGTGGTATATTGTTATGTTATGTCATACTGTTGCATATCACACCATGTGATATCTTTATGTTATGTTATATCATCACATTTTATTGTTATGCAATGTTGTAACGATATAAGAAAAATATGTCATGTTGTGGCATATCACGTGTCGTGGTATATTGTTACATGTTGTTTTATAGCATTATATGTTAGATTGTTATATGTTTTGCCATGTTGTGTTGTTATATAATGTTGTGGTATAGCATTACGTTATGCTATAACATAACACTTGTACAATAACATTTAACGATACAAGATAATGTAACAATATGCAGTACCATGACATAAGATAACTTGTAACATGCAACAATATTCCTTGTAACATAGCAACAACATAGAATAACACCTTATCACAGCATTGCACATAACATGACATGACAAAATAACACTGCAACATACTGTAGCAAACATCTTATGACATAATGTAAAACTGTTGTTCACTCTTGTGTTTTTAGGATGGTGGAAGACAAAGACATGGGGATTCATGTCGAATGCCTGTCCCGCACCATCTTTTCGTCAATCTTAAGAGCTTCACATACAACACTATCGGCGAGGACACAGACATCTTCTTCTCCTTGTATGACTTGAGAGAGGGCAAGCAAATCAGGTAGGAAATGTGTCATTGATAAGATTGTATGCACATTCAACAGTTGTGCCCTTTCACCACACAAACTTTTTACAGTGAAGAGGCTTTCACTTGTAATTATTCACAAGGAACAGCAAAAAAAAAAAAAAAAAAGTACATGAGGTCCCATAGGCAATAAAGTAAGCCATCATTTTTAAAACATCAAGGTCTCGGAAATGAAAGCTTGTGCAAATACCGCCTACATGTACAGGCCACATTTTTTACAATAATTCAAAATGGCACACAGAACCATGAAACCGCAGAAAGATGAGATAAGGACAAGAGACCTTGATGAAGTATTCATGTAAAAGATCTCTTCGTTTCAGCTATGCTATTAAGACATCTTAAGTTTCAAGTAGCATTTTTGAGGTAGAGGACGACCTAAACCAACTCTGTCTCTACAAACTAAACCTTGTTAGCAGAATATAGAGCTGTTTTAGATTAATTTTACAGCCAGTTTTAAAGACTGCTGGATTTTTGCTCAACATAGGCACATTGAGGAAAATTTACATCTACCTACATTTTTGCAAAACTCCAAAACATTTTGAAACATAAAATTCTCTGCAGAAATGTGCACTAGTGGCAGTAAAACCCCAACAACTTTTACCAGCTACGTATGTTTTTTATGATGTAGTAAACTTGTTGGTAGCCCGCCTGGTACAACATTTACACTTCCATTTGTATGGCTTTTCTAAAATAGTAAACTTGTTTAGTAGCGCACCTGGTACAGTTTTACACTTCCATATGTTTGGCTTTTCTGATGTGGTGAACTTGCTTGGTAGCACACCTAGTACAGATTACACTTCCATATATATGACTTTTCTAATGTAATAAAATTGCTCTGTGGCGCACCTGGTACAGCATTTACACTTCCATATGTTTGGCTTTTCTGATGTAGTAAACTTGCTTGGAAGTACTACTGGTACAGCATTACATTTCCGTATTTACGGCTTTTCAGATGTATTAAACTTGCTTGGTAGCACACCTGGTGCAGCATTTACACTTCTGTATGGCTTTTCTGATGTAGTAAGTTTACTCAGTAGTGCACCTGGTACAGCATTACACTTCTATATGTATGGCTTTTCTGATGTGGTAAACTTGCTCGGTGGTACTACTGGTTCTGCTTTTTCTTCAAATTAATTTCATAACATTGTCAAGTGTTTGAAAGAACATTTTGCGATCAGACGTGGCTTCATATCACAGAATGAGGCAGAAATCATACTATTTCATAGTATTATAAAGGCTATGTTGATTAGCATTGCGTTATAAATATACTTTATCCTTATAAAAATACCCAAGATTGCTTAAAGAACACAGACAAACCATATATTGAATTAATCGTATGTTTATTGTCTTCAAGATTCCTCAGTTAAAATACCTCTATCTGCGTTTTATCCAGCTATAGCGATATACTGTTACTTCTACTGTAAAGCATATGTGGAGTTTCTGTGCCCTCTGGCTTCCGAATCAGAAAGACCTTTATTGCCAAGTGTGTTTCATACACAAGGAATTTAGGAGCTTCCAGTACAGAAAGTACAAACAATTTAATTCAGATTTCAGTGAATTAAACAGTCACCTTCGTCACCTTTATTTATATACCGCCTTTAACAATACAGAATTGTGACAAGGCGGCTGTACAGTATTAAATAGGAAACAGTACATCAACAATGCCAAAGGCAACAGTAAACACTCACTTTTCAGGTAAAGGTAGTTAATCAAAAACAATAAAATAAAATGCAATATTGTGTTAAGAGAAAGTGTCCCCAACTAAGCAAGCCAGAGGCGACAGCGGCAAGGAACCAAAACTCCATCGGTGACAAATTGAGAAAAAAACCTTGGGAGAAACCTGGCTCAGTCGGGGGGCCAGTTCTCCTTTGGCCAAAGTTCCTGTGGTCTTGTGCCGACAGCCGTCTAGGTGATGTGGTCTTCACTGTGGATCCGTCTCTGGGGGCTCATCTAGTTGATGTGGTCTCCGCTGACATTCAGGGCTGTAGAGGTCGTCTCTAGGTGCTGATCCACCATCTGGGCTGGGTTCGGACTGGATCCGGGGGACTGCAGTGACCATCTGATCTGGGTACGGACTGGATCTGGTGGTTAATGTGACCTCGGAATAAGAGAGAAACAGACTAATATTAGCGTAGATGCCATTCTTCTGACGATGCACTGAGTACATCAGGTGTTATGGGAAGTGTTCCCGGTTCCGGTTGACCTAATTAGTGCAGCCTAGCAATCCTTTAACGGATTTGAATTATAAGAATATGTTGATTTGTTATGTGTAAGCAAGGTTAAAGAAATGGGTCTTTAATCTAGATTTAAACTGACAGAGTGTGTCTGCGTCCCGAACATTGTAGGGTAGATTGTTCCAGAGTTTGGGCGCTAGATAAGAAAATGATCTCCCGCCTGCGGTTGATTTTGATACAGTGTACTTAGTAATGCTCACAACAACCTATTTTGTGTAAAAATAGGAAATACTTTTTTTTAAAGAAACAGGATTTCCCTGAATTATCGTCATTGATGTCGTTATCGCAATAAATACCAAAAGTTATCGTGATAAAATTTTAAGCCCATATGGCCCATCCCTAGTAAGTTTGCTCAAAAGCGCACCTGGTCCAGAATTACAGGTCAATATGTACAGCTTTTCTGATGTAGTAAACTTGCTCAATAGCGCACCTGGTACAACATTGCATAAGCAACAAAAGAGCTCAAAGATTTGTAGAAACAAGGTAAAATGGTATGTTTGCTTTTAGCGCCACCCACTGGACATTGTTGCAAACCATGCAAGAAGCAGCGTAATAGCCTTTTGCAGAAATATTGCAGCAGGCATGTTTTCCCAACAAACCTGGAGTACTGTTTTTGTGTTTTTGGAGCTCAGTTCATTTGGCTTTTTGAGGCAAGGAGCTTAATATGAGTTGGCATAAAAAGCACTTGTCAAAAACAGGAAGTGGAATTGCTTTCTAGCGGTTGAGGGAATCTGAAAGAGCTAGAAACACCCTTGAAGGAAGTCTAGTTTTAAGGACTATAATAAACTCAAGGATGAGGAGATTTTATCTTCTATTATACAACGTAAGCTTGTTTTGTTTGTTCCTCGTGTTAATCTTAAGAGAAATAAGGCCACTGGCAGATTCCTCCAATGGGAGTGTTTAAAAAGTAATTCATACACCTCATTAATTAAATTAGAGAAGCGTTTGTAGGCCACTAAGAGACGATCGCTTAAATGTTTCTGTTTGAAGCAGCAGTTGAAGAAGTTCATGTATTACCCTTTTATCTTTTTTAATGCCGCAAGAAACAACAAAAACGTTAATTAGGGTGACCAGACCCCCTTAAACCCCCTCATCCCTACCAATTTTTTTTTTTTTTCAACATTGTGTGTTGTTCACTCCACGCTCACCTGAAACAGTCATGTTGCATCATCATTTGTCAAAACGGCATGGGCTAGCATGGCTGTGTTTGTGTTTGTGTGATTTTGAAGCCTTGATCTGCAGAGAGCGCCATACTTTGCTGCTGTTTGTCCTGAGGGAGGCTGCTCTCATGAGAGACCCCATGCTGATCAGTCTCACCATGGAGACAGACGAATTCTCTACCCCACATTTTATTTCCAGTGTTCTCATTCCATATTCCATCTGAGAGCTTTTGACCATGTCTAGACGGTGTTTTCTGTGGGAGTTAAGCTTTGCTTTTTATCATTCTTTCCCCGCAGTTCTTTAGGATGGAAAGCATACGTTGCTTTAAAAAAAAAGACAAAAAAAACATAAATCAGTGATTGCTTTTTGAGGTTAAACGTGTTTCATTTTGAGCATTTAATTTTAAAGACGACCTGAAACCGATCCATTCATTTATTAATAAATAAATAAATGTGAAAACGTAAAAATAAATAAATAATAATAATAATAATAATAATAATAATAATAATAATAATAATGATTATTATTATTATTATTATTATTATTATATGACAAATGATTATTTATATTAAAAAGATTTAAAATATAAATATATAAACATATAAAAGATATACACATTTAAAAAATAAAAAAAAAAATCTTTACATTTTTTGATGATTTCACTTTTTGTAATAATAATAATAATATGTAAAATCATCAAAATATAATATCTTACTCCACCTAGGTATCACTAATGTCACCAATCCCCTATTAAAAAAAAAAAAAAAAAAAAGTAAAATTTTGTTGTTTCAAAATATCTTGTTCTCCTTCTTTTTTCTCACTTATTTATTTATTTATTTTTATTTCAGTGAATGTACATCATGTACATTTTTTCCTGCATTATTTTTTTTATTATTTTTTAAATTATTTTTGTGATATTTAAAAAAGTGTTTGCCAAAAAGATTTATGATTTTATTTAAACAATCATAATAATAATAATAATAATAATAATAATAATAATAATAATAATAATAATAAACAATCTATTGTTTATTATTATTATTATTATTATTATTATTATTAAGAAGAAGAATAATTGCTTTCAACATTTTAGTTTATTATTTGTATTTTTGTGAAATAATAACAGTTTGTTTTATTACTTTTTACTATTATTTAAAAATAACTAGTTAAGAAATAGTGTATATAGTAATATTTGTTAAACAAACAAACAAAGAAAAATTAAAATAATGGATTTATTTTCTTCCCCTTCTAATAATAACATCAATAATAATAATGTATTTAATTGTATTCTTATTTTCTTTTTTCAATGTAAATCATTTCTTTTTAATTTAAATAAACATTTGTCACATAATAGTAATAACAATAAAAAATAAACAAAATAATAATAATAATAATGTCTTGTAAATACATAGTCTGAATGATTTCATGTCAAAATTATTAATTTATTTATTTATTCATTCAGTCAGTCAGTAATTTATTTATTTATTTATTTACTTACTTTGCAAAATTCAAGATTTGAAACATTCACTGAAAACATGCTTTAATTTTATTTTGAAATTTGACTTCTTTTGTTGTAAGGACATTTAGATATTTTTACTGAAAAATAAGACAATACACTGTTTTTTTTTTTTTGTTTTTTGTTTTTTCCAGTCTGATTATTTTTTTCTATTACCTGAAGAAATGTTTCTTTTTAAGGAATCTAACATGATGTTTTAATTGGTGCCAACCCTTGCTTGTAATACTGAAATAATTAATATGATCACAGATTACATGTTTGACTAACTACATCGTGATATCGAATCTTGCAAAAATACACCAAAAGGCCTCATATTATATAAATGGCAGCAGCCGAGGAAAGCTGGCCAAATGATTATTCACACAGCACCCACAGAGCTGCGTCTCTCTCCACCCACTCCTCACGCTTTTGACAGGCTGCTAATGGTGCCTCTGCCTCCCTCTCAAAAGCTGTCTGACCCTGGAGTGGGCCACAGGTTCATCCAAAATTATATCACGCCTGGCCAGGTCTGAAAAGTGGAACGTACTGTACACAACTGTTTTTAGTTACAAGAACTTTCCAGGTGATCGTAGTTTGTTAAACGATAAACCAATTTATTCTGTAATGGGACATATTTCACATTGACTGTGCAAAATGTCTGTCCTGATTATTCGCAGTTTCACACTTTTTCAGTGCCTCTGTGTTTGAAGGTTCTCAGCGTCTCTCTTTTTCCATTCATCTGTCAGTTGCTTCTGCAGTTGCACACACGCGTCATGACAAACATATTCAGAGACGCTCGCACACTCATGTCAAATCCAACTGTAAGCATCTGCACCGCCGGCTGCAGTCTGTCTGTGTGTTATTCTGCTGTGAGCTGCTCCATCCACACCAGCACTGCAAGTAGCGTATGGTGTTTTGTGTTGAACCAAGAAGTGAAAAATGCAGAAAATTGACATAATAATAATAATAATAAATAATGATAATAACTATTATTATTATTATTATTATTATTATTATTATTATTCAATGTTATTTTTTATTATATGAAAAAATAATTAATAATTATTTATAATAGTAAAAAGAAAATATTTTCATTTAAAAAGAAAATAAGAATAAAATAAAACAATAATTATTATTATTGATGTTATTATTAGAAGGGGAAAAGAAATATGTTATTTAAATAAATAAATAAATAAATATTTACTTATTTATTTGTTAACTTGTTCGTTTGTTCAACATTTTTCTGTTTCTTAACTAGTTATTTATAAAGAATAGTAACATTGTTATTTCACAGAAATACAAATAATAAAATAAAGTATTGTTGAAAGCTATTTATTATTATTATTATTATTATTATTATTATTATTATTATTATTATTATTATTATTTTATTATTATTATTATTATTATTATTATTTCATTCATTTGTTTGTTAAATATTTTATGTTCCTTAACTAGGTATTTATAAATAATAGTAAAAAGAATAAAAGATTGTTGTTATTATTTACATAAATAATAATAATAATAATAATAATAATAATAATAATAATAATAATAATAATAATAATAATAATAATAAATGATAATATTTGTTATTATTATTAACAAATATTATTATTATTATTATTATTATTATTATTATTATTATTATATTGTTATTATTGTTATTATTATTATAAAATATTATTATTATTATTATTATTATTATATGACAACAAATTATTTATTATAATAATAAAAAGAAAATATTTTCATTTAAAAAGAAAATAAGAATAAAATAAAACAATAATTATTTTTATTGATGTTACTTTTAGAAGGGGGGGGGGTACATTATTTTATTTATTTGTTTGTTTGTCATTGTCTGTTTCTTAACTAGGTATTTATGAAGAATAGTAACAAATTGTTATTATTTCACAAAAATACAAATCATAAAATAAATTGTTTTTTTGTACTACTACTACTACTACTAATAATATATTTTTTTATGATTATTCATGTGCTTGCTTGCTTACTTTTTTCTTATAAGTAATTTGCCGTTTCTTAGTTTCCTTTTTCTTTGCTTTTCATAAATGACTGTAAGTTCTTCCTCAGTAGATGAAAACTGAACTGTTTATTTTCATACATTCAGTTAAACAATAAATTATGCAGTTAAATTATGCAACTCACATTTTAATAAAAGGATTCTGGTCCAGGTTTGTTGTTTCTCTCATCTGTCAGTGTTTTCAGTGCTGCAGAGTCTTTCCAAACAGACTCACTTCTTTCAAATGCATTTGGACGAAGAGTTTCAATCAAACTGAATGGTCAGTTAAACACTGGTCAGCGTCAAAACACAAACGTTTCCCATCAAAACACCACCAATCCTTTATTTTGAAACAGCTGCAGCCCATATTGTCAGTCAGTATGAATCTGAATTATCTTACAAAGCCGTCATGTTCTTCAGTGACTGATTAAAATGCGTGACAGCTGCTTTAGTCTCTATTCAAACACAGATGAGTTACTCAGCTTTGAAGGCGCCTTTAATATTTGAACTTGTTAATTGCATTTGGCCGCCGATTCCCAGCAGTTCATTTCCTGTGCAGGAACCCTTGACTGTTTAAACTTAAATCTACTCTCTGAACATGTTTCTTTATGATATTAAGATCATACGTCAGCCTTTACACACTCCAGACGCTAACTATGTTATTACCGTGAGCTAGCGATCGCTGCACAATAGGATCTGAACAATCGGCGAGTGGTTTGAATGGGACAGAGCTGGGAAATAATAGCGCTGCTGATGTTTGAGGAGTTTAATGAATACCTGTCAGCACTGCCGGAGGACAATAGCGGCTCCTCCGGGAAGTGGGTTGGTGCTTTCCGGCGACGTGATTGGTTGGTCTGGATCGAGGCGTTCCCTCAGGACGGACACACGTGATGAGACGATGAGACATGTGAAGCATGAAGCGTGCAAACTTGCTTAACACACATGTGACATTAGACATTCACATCCATGATCAGATATTTCCTCTTACTTTTTTAATTCCGTAAACAACTAATTAGGAAGGTTTTTGTCTGTTTGGTTGGTATGTAAGTAAGTAAGTAAATAAGTTTAAGTGTACAAATAAAATAAATTATTTTAAAACATTATTTATTCATTTTTGCAGTAGCAGAGTATTTGTAATGACACACTGGTTGTGTTGTAAAAAAAAATTATAACTAAAAAACATATTCAAATATTTATTAGTTATTTAGTAATTTGGAGTAGGAATTAGCAGGGTTAAAAACAAGTCAAATACAAAATTATTTAGTTATTTGTTTAGTGCATGCACAATATTTTATCTTTTCCTTTTTTTTTCCTTTTTTTTTTTTTTTACATTTTAAATAAATTAATTAATAAGTAAGCAAAAATAAATAACTAAAATAAAATGTACTAAAATTAATTATTAGTTACTTAGTTATTTCCAATAGAAATTAGCAGTGTTTTTGTAAAGCAAATCTTACTTATAAGTAAATACATTTAATGTGTAAAAAACATATTTATTTATTTATGCAGTGCAACTTTGTGTATAAACTAAAAACATCTGTATAAACTATAAACAAAAATAAAACAAATGTAAAAATATGCATTTGTTACTTATTTAGTTATTAAACATACATTTATTTATTTATTTATTTATTTACTTACTTACTTATGCAACCTTGATTGTGTATAAACTAAAATAGATAACAAATAAATTGTTTTGTTTTATTTATTAGTTTAATTATTTATAAAATAAATGTTAAAATTGTATTTATTTATTTATTTATTTATTTTGACGTTGATTGTGTATGAAGTAAAATAAATAACAAATAAATAGCATTTAATAAAGGTAAAAAAAAATTAAAAAATTAAAAAAGTAAAAAATTGTGTATAAACTAAAATAGATAAGTAAATTGCATTGCTTTTAATTGTTAGTTTAATTGTTTACAAATTAAATGCAAAAAAATCTTTTTGCAGTGCAACTTTGTTACTTATTTAGTTATTTAAAAAAAAAAAAAAAAAAAAAAAAACTTTTATTTATTTATTTATGTATTTATTTATGTTAAGTTTAATTGTTTAAAAAATAAATGCAAAAAAAAATAATAATTACTTTTTTCAATGCAACTTTGAATAGTTTTTTTTTTTTAATTGCATTGTTTTATGTATTAGTTTTTTATATATATATATATATATATATATATATATATATTATTCATTCTTTGTTGCAGTGGGAATTAGCACTTTTTTGTAATGCAACATGTCATTTGTTTGCCATAGTAAAAAAAAAAATAAATAAAAAAATACATTGTATGCGTCAAAATGACTGATTTTTCTTTTATGCCAAAAATCATTAGGAAATTAAGTAAAGATCATGTTGCATGAGGATATTTTGTAAAATTCCTACTGTAAATATATCAAAACTTAATTTTTGATTAGTAATATGCATTAGTAAGAGCTTCATTTGGACAACTTTAAAGGCGATTTTCTCAATATTTTGATCTTTTTTTTTTTTTGCACCCTCAGATTCCAAATATTCAAATAGTCATATCTTGACCAAATATTGTCCTATCCTAACAAACCATACATCAATGGAAAGCATGTTTATTCAGCTTTCAGATGATGTATAGAGCTAAATTTTGAAAAATGTACCCTTATGACTGGTTTTGTGGTCCAGGGTCACATGTATTATAAAATAAAATACTCATTGTGAATGTCATCTGGCTAGACATTTCAAACAAACCGAGTCTGTGTTCCTGAATTAATTTTTTGCTGTTTTCTGCATCAGTAAATCCAGTGCCTAAACTTCACATCGGCTTTCTCAGCAGCGTGAAAAACAAAACTCTTGTTCAAATGTTGAATAAATTATACATGGAAAGCGAGCGGCGCATCAACACCCATTCCATTAGAGTCAGTGAAGTTGTCAGTGCGATTTTACACACTTTCACACAGCGCTTTCAGCCTGTACTTCAGCATCAACTCACTTACTGGACTCCAGTCTTAAGACTATAGACTCATTAATTGCTGTAGTGAGTAATTGTTTGCAATCCTCCATCACTGCACTGAAACACGGCATAGAATATGTGGCGAACTTATTTCACACATTTGTCTGTTCATGACAAAAATCCATGTTCCCTCACAAAGCCTGTATCGTGACCAAGAAGCTGAAGTCTTGATTGTTGTGCCAACAGCAGAAGCAGCACAGGGATATTTTGCAAAGTGAGGTTTGGTGTTTGATATGCATGAGGACTGGCTCCTGTGGATCGGATGTGGAATGCGGAGATTTCTCAGCAAGCAGAACTGGCTTGAAATCGTGAATTAATATCTAATTAAGCTCTCAAAAATAACATTGCAGAGTTAGCTGGCACTGAGACAGTCACTAGGGCTTTACTTTTTTATCTCTCCAATGATTCCATTGCGCCAGCATTTCAATATTTCACTGTATGGAGCATTTGGAAAAACTAATTGTGTATTTGATGTAGAAAGAGTTAGTTCTCCAAAAAAAAAAAAAAAAAAAAAATGCATTGTGTAACTATTTGCTCACCCTCATGTTGTTCAGAATTCAATTTGGCTTTTTTCTTCCTTTGAACACAAACACAAAAAAACACACTTTGCAGAATTTACATGCTGCTCTTTTCCTTAAAATGAAGAAGTCAATTATCAATTTATGAATTCAATGTATTAAATTTATTCAGTTATTCAATTTATTAATTACAAAAGGTGTAAATAAACAATTTGATTTAATAAAAATAAAGCAATTGTATTTATTTATAAATAATTAAATTATTATAATAATATATAATTAATTGTTTGTTTGTTTGTTTGTTTGCTTGCTTGCTTGTTTATTTATACATAAATAATATTCATTTAAACAAAAGCATAAAGGCTGCACTTTTTTTCATAAAATTAAATAATTTGTTATCAATTTATTAATTCAAAAACAAAAATAATAAATATAAATTAAATAAAATAATTTAAATATAAATATAATAAATAGTACAAATTGTTTATTTGTTTGTTTGTTTGTTTGCTTGCTTACTCATTTATGTATTTATTTGTTTGTTTGTTTGTTCAGAAATATAAATAATGTATGTTTATTATATTTACTATTTTTATTTGTTCATTTGATTATTTATTTATTTGTTTGTTTGTTTGTTTATTCAAAAGCAG
>NC_066890.1:17372507-17455007 GCF_022985175.1 Labeo rohita | reverse complement strand
TATTCAGTATAGACACAAAGGTAGTTCTTAAAGTTTTCAGTTATTAACATAGTTAAAACTAACTGAGACTATTCTAATTAAGTCACTCAAGTTTCAATTTTAGTTAGTATGCTTTTATATTTTAATTTGACCAATGATTGTCATGATTTCTAAAGTTTCAGGAGTGATTGACAAAGTGATAACCATAGTAATAAATGGGAAAATTATGTGCATTAAGCAATTTAGATGCTATGGAAGCCCATTTCCATCGCTGAATAAAAAAAATAAAACAAGATAATTGTGACTTTTTATCTTACAATTTTAGATTTTTTATTCCTCGCTATTGCAAGTTTATGTCTCACCATTCTGAAAAAAAGCGATGAGAACTTGCAATTGTGACAAAAACGTCAGAAATGCACAATTTAAACTTAGTGTCTAAATTTGTGAGATATGTTTGCAATTCTGACTTTTTCATATAAACTCACAATTGTGAGTTATAAAGTCAGAATTGTAAGATATGAACTTGCAATTGCGAGGACAAAAGTCAGAATTGGGAGGTTATGTCATGCAATTCTGAGAAAAAAAAGCTTTTTAGTTTTACTTAAAAAAAAAAAAAAAAAAAAAAAATCGAAGATTATAGTCATAATATTACAAGAATAAGGTTGAAATTACGAGGATAAAATTTAAAATTAGAGAATAAAGTCTACATATTTTGACAATAGTCAAAATTAAGAGAATAAGGTCTAAATGTTTTGAGAATAAAGTTGAAATATTTCAAGAATAAAGTCTGAACAATTTGAGAATAAAGTCAGAATTACTATAATTAATTCGTAGCAATTACAAGATTAAAGTTATAATATTCTGAGAATATATTTTAGCCTATTGCACATGCAAATGGCCTGGATTGGGAGCACCGGGAGATATTAATATTAATATTAATGTGTTTTTCACACTCTTTAATGTGGTGTGACAAATTGCTGTATTTTCCTCAGTTTAAGTGGCACATAGGTCAATCATCTTTCTGATTACTTTTTTAATTAAATTAGGCTATACTGTTTTTTTTTCCCATTCCTTCTGATGTTCCTTTATGTTTATATCTTGCTAAAAACTTGAAATGAAGAGGAAAAACACATTAATAATTTGTATTTTGTGATAAAACTGACAGACTTTGAAAGCGGAGCTGTGTTATATTAAAAGCAACAAAGCAATATTGCAGTTACTGGGTGGCTGGCACAATACAAATAATGAATGGAAGATATTACATACACTGCCCTCCAAAAGTTTGGAAACACCCCCATGTTTTCGTAGTTTGTGTTGTCCCTTATCAGTGCAAAATTATCACAAATTAAAAAGGATTCATGCCAATATTGTCCAAAACCCCACTTTTCTAGGGCGTTTCCAAACTTTTGGAGGGCGGTGTACCTCAGAAAAGACAACAGTATAACTTATGTTAAAGAGTTGCAGTCCACTTAAACCTTTATAAAGTTTTATTGTTATTTTTAATGAAATACATGTGAGGAATGAAAGATTGGACGCCACAGATATTTTTGTGGAGTAGGTGGTGTAATTTTCACAAAGAAAACAGGGTAATTTCATGAATTGATTCACATGAATACAGCCATCTGTCCCGCCAGGTTGGAAAACACATTACTGTAAGACACATTGTTTGTATTTCGCTATAAAACTTACCGATTTTGAAAGCTGAGACTTTGTTTTATATGAAAAGTACCAAAAGCACAAAGCTTATTGCTATTATTGGGTGGCTGGTGCACTACAAATAGGCCAAATGAATGCAATTGAAGACACAAAATATTATTTCCAAGCACACTGTCCCTGTGAGTATAACACATGGTATGATTTCTGCTAACAATCCCACATATATTCAAATAAATTCTGGTGGTTATACTCTCAAAATGTACCTTTAATTGGTATTATTTAATTCTCATCATTTCAACTATTCTCGAAACATTTCAACTTTATTCTCGTGATTTTAACTTAATTATCAAAATATTTCAACTTTATTCTCAAAATACGACTTTAATCTCGTAATTATATATATATATATATATATATATATATATTTAACGTGGCACTAAAATGGTGTCGTAGTAAACTCGCAGTTGTGAGAAAAAAAGTCAGAGTTGTACGATTCAGGCTTGAAATTCTGAGAAATTGTGTATGAATTTGCAAGATATAAACTTGCAATTCTAAACTTTTTCTCAGAATTGCAAGAGATGTATCATGCAGTATTAGTTTGTAACTCATAATTGCATTATAAAGTCAGAATTGTGAGACATAAACTCGCAATTGGAAGAAAATAGTTTATTTTTTCCTCAGAATTGGACTTTATAACTCAAAATTGTGAATTTATATCTCAAAAAAAAATATATCTGAATTATGCGAAGTCAGAATTGCAAGGTGTGAACTCAACAGCTGTGAGAAAAAAGTCAGATTATCACAGTTCTCAGTTTGTAACTTGTAATTGCGAGTTTGTATCATGCAATTCTGAGAACAAAATGTCGCAATTGCGAGAAAAAGTCAGAACTGCAAGACATAAAGTCACAATTACAGTAATAAAGTCATAACTGCATGATAAAAGCTCGCAATTTTGTGTTATAAAGTCCATATTGTAAGATATAAACTCTCAATTGTAAGAAAATTGTCTTTTTTTCTCTCAGAATTGGACTCAGAAATGGATAGTTCACCCAAAAATGAAAATTTGATGTTTAGCTGCTTACACTGTAAAAAACAATTTGTTGAGTCAACTTAAAATAATTTGTAACCTGGCTGCCTTATAATTTTAAGTTCAGTCAACTCAAAAAAAAGTTTATTCAACTTGAAATGTTAAATTATACTAAGTGACAACTTAGATATTTGAGTTGAATCAACTTCAAATTTTAAGGCAGCTGGGTTACTTACCCATCTGTTGAGTTTAGCAAACACAAATATCTAAGTTGTTACTTAGTACAACTTAACATTTCAAGTTGAATAAACTTATTTTAGTTAACTGAACTTAAAATTTTAAGGCAGCTGGGTAACAAATTATTTTAAGCTGACCTCAAACCGTGGCAGTCTGTCAGTCATATAATGGCAGTCAATGGCTCCCAAATCTTTGAGAGTAAAAAAAAAACATACACAAACGAAACCAAATTAAATCCTGCGACTCGTGACGATACACTGATGTCCTAAGACACGAAACAATCGGTTTGTGCGAGAAACTGAACAGTATTTATATCATTTTTTACCTCTGATTCACCAGTTTAATTTGGTTTTGTTTGTGTATGTTTTTTTTTTTACTCTCAAAGATTTGGGAGCCATTGACTGCCATTATATGACTGACAGACAGCAACGGTTTGAGTTAAAAATCTTTGTTTGTGTTCTACTGAAGAAACAAAGTCAACAAAGATTTTAAACATTCTAATTCTAATGTTCCATTTCAGTTAGAATTTTGTATTTCACCCAGTATTTATATGTTTGCTATGTATTGTTATACTCACTATTATTTCACTATTAGCATAGCAACATGCTAACCTCAAAATCTATTGAAATTAATTGTCAGTGGTCTAATTCAGTCACTTATTTCAGTTAGTATGCTGCCTAATAAGGTAGCTGTCAATGTAGAGAGTATAGTAGCTACATTTGATAATTAGCTCCATTAGCCGCAGCCTACATTTGCTATTGTTTATTACAGAAAAGATGTGTTGTTTGTGCTGTGAAGCTCTCTCTGAAATCCTCCCCTGTGGACGGCACACGTGCTCCAGTCCTCTAGCTATCTCCATCACAGACTTTCATTACCTCTGTGTGCAGCCATGCAGAAAGCCTCCTCTGTTTTATTGGCTGGGGAACTGACAGAACTGGTAAAAGAAAGAGAAATCAAGGAAAGAAAAAAGAAAGATGTATGTGAGGAGAAAGAGGGGAAAAAAGCTAGACTTGTTTGGAAACCCCAGCAATCAAAATGACAAGCAATCATGTGATATTAAGCCATCAGTGTCTGTGAAACTAGGAGAAATGCAGTAACATTGAAGTCAAGAATGTGTTCTTTTCACTAGTGCTGCGGAACGCATTAGTTGCGATGTTGTGGTGAACCTCTGACTGCTCTGTTAATGAAACCTATTAATTGTGTGCGAAGGGTTTTCAGAATGTGATGTGATTTAAAGGGATAGTTCACTCAGAAATGAAAATTCTGTCATTAATTACTTAACCTCATGGTTGTTCATCTTCGTAATACAAATTAAGATATTTTAATGTAATTCGAGAGCTTAAGGCGGCTGTTCAAATAGTCCATGTGACATCAGTGGTTCAACTGTACTTTCTGTGGACAAAAATTTGCGGAGTTTATTCAGCAATTCTTCTCCCCTGGTCACCATCTGTCATCATTATTGAGAGTGCCACAACGCATTATTTTGATTATCCTGATTGGCTAATTCAGTATATGTGACCCTGGACCAGAAAACCAGTCTTAAATCGCTGGGATTTATTTGTGGCAATAGCCAAAAATACATTGTATGGGTCAAAATTATTGATTTTTCTTTTATGGAAAAATTAATTAGGAAAGTAAGTAAAGATCATGTTCCATGAAAATATTTTGTAAAATTCCTACTGTAAATGTGTGAAAACTTAATTTTTGATTAGTAATATACATTGTTAAGAACATTATTTGAAGAACTTTAAAGGTGATTTTCTTAATATTTAGATTTTTTTTTTTTCTTTTTTTTTGCACCCTCAGATTCCTGATATTTAAATAGTTGTATCTCGGCCAAATATTGTCATATCCTAACAAACTATATATCAATAAAAAGCTTCTGGATTTTAGGATTTATGCTTCAGCTTTCATATGATGTATACATCTCAATTTTGAAAAAAATGACCCTTACGACTGTTTTTGTGATCCAGGGTCACATATTACATGTACTCACAAACATTTGCAATAATTCTGCTTTTTAATGTTTTAAAAGTAGCGTAGTCAAATTGATTAATTGCAATTAATCGCATTCAAAATAAAAGTTTGTTTTAACATAACATGTAAATATTTCTTAAATATATACATGTATGTGTGTGTATTACATACAGTGTATACGCAGTGCAAATGGATGCGATGAATTGATCGATTTGACAGCATTACTTTTAAAACATTAAAAATTAGCATTATTTCAGAATATTACTGTTTTACTGTATTTTGCTCAAATAAATGCAGACTTATTGAGCATGAGAGATGTCCTTTAAATGGTGCTGTCAAATCAATTATTCACATGTAATCACATTCAAAATAAAAGTCTGTTTACATAACACTTAATATTTTTTAATTATATACATGTATATGTGTGTATTATATATACATATATCGCAGTACACACGCTATGTAAGCACAAAATTTAATTTTGGATGCGATTAATTGTGATTAATCGATTTGACAGTGCTAGTTTTAAAACATTAAAAAGCAGAAATATTTTATGATATCACTGTTTTACTGTATTTTTTATTTTATTGTATTTTTATTAGTGCTGTCAAATCAGTTAATCACGATTAATCGCATGCCAAATAAAAGCTTGTTTACATAACATGTAAATATTTCTTAAATATATACATGTGTGTGTATTATATACTGTATACATATACGCAGTACACATGCTATGTAAACACATACATTTATTTTGGATGTGATTAACTGCAATTAATCAATTTCTTTTAAAGGGGTCATCGGATGCTAAGTTCACTTTTACATGTTGTTTGAACATTAATGTGTGTTGGCAGTGTATGTACACATCTACCCTATAATGATAAAAATCCATGCAGTGGATTTTAATTAATCTGTAAAAATAATATTCCCTTTTTCAAATCGAGCCGTGCTCAGATGCCTGTCGTTCTGGCGTCACACAAACAGAGGCCGCTCCCACGATAGTTGATTGACATGAGCGTCTTACCTCAGATCATCTGTAACAGTCCGACCTCCATTGTTTCGATGCCGGAGCAGGGATGTAAGTTAGACAAGAATATCTCAGATTGAGCGATTGAGGTGTTGTGTTGCTGGATGTAATAATGAACATAGTGGTCGTCATTTACTCCAGACATCTGAGCTGCTGAAGATGCAGTGGATTACGTTTGTTTGTGAAGGGAATGCACCTCCTGATCTACATATATCCGTCTATGTTCGCGCGAATCATTCATGATCCAACTTCACTTACAGCAGAAGTGAGTGTAAGGGTTTTTTTCATGAATCTTTGCGATCGCCTTTCCTAATAATGGGCTAAACGCAGCTAAATGCGGCTAAAGTAAACAGGCTCGTCACTCCACAGAGAGAAGAGAGAGGCGAACAGAGCTTATTTGCATTTAAAGGAACAGTCCCTCAGAATGAGATGATTTTTGCAGAGCTGATTTTGACAAGGTAAAAGGGTGTTGTTTTACACAACCATTGAGAATTTTTAACCAAAGTATATTATAGACTTTTCATTAAGACCCTAAAGAATCATATCAACTTGTGGAAAATGGGCATCCGATGACCCCTTTAAAACATTAAAAAGCAGAATAATTTCAGAATATTACTGTTTTACTTTATTTTTGATCAAATAAATGCAGACTTAGAGAGCATGACAGATGTCTTTTAAATAGTGCTGTCAAATGATTAATCACATGATTAATCACATCCAAAATAAAAGTTTGTTTACATATTTTTCTAAAATGTATACATGTATGTGTGTGTATTATATATATATATATATATATATATATATATATATATATATATATTTTTTGAAAACACTAAAAAACAGAATATTAAAGATTTACCGTATTTTTGATCAAATAAATGCAGACTCAGTGAGTATAAGAAATGTCTTTTAAATAGTGCTGTCAAATCGATTAGTTATGCATAATCACATCCAAAATAAAAGTCTGTATTTGCATAACATGTAGTTTTTCTTAAATTTATGTATGTGTGTATTTTATATATATACACGTGATGTACACACACGCTATGTAAACACAAACTTATATATGTTTGTGTGCATATATATATATATATATTTTTATATATATATACACACACGTTATGTAAACACAAATCTTTATTCCGGATGCGATTAATCATTTTGACAGCAGTATTTAAAGACATCTCTCATGCTCACTAAGTCTATATTTATTTGTTCAAAAATACAGTAAAACAGTAATATTCTGAAATATTATAATTTAAAATGTTTCCTATTTTAATTTCATTATTAATCCGAATTATTCCTGAATTTTCAGCATCATTACTCATTGGTGTAAGTTTTAATTAGCACATAGCACATTTTGCACCAATATTCTGTACAGAAAACCAAATGTAAGACATAAAAGTGTGTGCAAGATGTAGTGACTCAGCAGTGCTTCTGTAGGTCGCATCACAGTTCCGTCAACCGGCATGAAAAACTCTCATAGTCGCCCCGGGTCGGTCTTTTTGTTGAGCCCTGAAGGTTTTCCTGTTCTTTAGGCTTAAGCGAGCAGATCAGGCTCTGAGGTTGTAGCACTTGGTGAGACAGGAAAAAAAAAATCTGATGTCTTTTTAAATATATATAAAAATTTTTATGTAATATGTGTATTTGCATGCATGTTTGTAAAGGTCTGTACATGGAAGTGTGTGTTCAGGCTGGACTAGTTTCTAGGGACATCTAGTGGTAGACTCTGTTGGGAACGTAATGTCACGACAAGCCAGACCGACAGTTAATCCGATCGGAATTGCAGCAGATATTCCTTCATGTTCTGGAATGTAGCACTTCCCATCAAACAGCCTGTGTTGGTGTAATGTCGTCGTGACCCTGCGAGCGACAGACCAGAACCACCCTTGACGCCCTTGGAGCCAGTCGCCATGACAGCCAACCAGATGGACTCTGTGGGAGTTCCCACAAAGCATCTGCCCGCTAAGCCACCACAAACACTAGCATTAGCATAGCGCGGAGGTCCCTTTTCAGCTGCCACGGCGGGTTTAGTCACTTCTGGATCAGGCATTAACGACATCACTTCCCCTCAGGCCAGAAAGCTGCTGTTCTCAAACCTCCAACAGCTAGCCCACAGCGATGTAGCAGCTACTGATGCTGGAACGTAGCATATGGCTCTGTTCTCTCTCCTGAGAGCGCCGCTCCTCTCTGCTTTTAAGCAGTAGAGTGTCGTGATTTGCTTCATTGTGATGGCTCTCAACACTTGGCTGTACTTGACAGCGTGTTTTTTTCACTCACCATTATATCGCTCAAAGTGCCAATTGACAAACGCGGCATGTAAATGCTAATGCAGCTGTGCCGCTTGGGGTTAATTGTCTTGATTATAGGTTATTCTACACTCAGTGTCAAAGATATACCACTTTTTATAGAAACGGACACTGGATACAACCTAAAACGCTGTAGTGGTGTTCTCAAAAAAAAATAATTTTCTTACTTACAAAATGTTTTGTTTGTTTTACAGTACAATTTTTTAAGTCTATTCTGTTTTCTTCAGCTAAAGCTGATGGTTCAAATGTCTCAACTTATTACAAAAATTTGTCTCAATTTATTAAAAAATGTATTTTGTTTGTTTTGATTTGTTTAGATTATTTGACGTGATAGTTTTGCCTTGTTTGCTTTGTGTTTTTGTTTTGTTTTACTGTGCTTTGTTTTTTGTTTTTGTTTTTTTATTTTGCTTTGCTATTTATGTATTTATTTGTGTTTTGTTTTGATTTGTTTTGCTTTGGTTTGTATTTTGTATTGTTTTGATTTATTTATTTATTTATTGTTTGTTTGTTTGTGTTTTGTTTTAAGTTTTGCTTTTGTTTTGTGTTGTGCTCTGTTTAGTTTTAAATTATAAGTTTTGTGTTTGTTTTTATTTATTTATTTATTTATTGCTTTGATTTGTTTTGCTTTGTATTTTGTTTTGTGTTATGTTTTGTTTTGCTTTGTTATTTGTTTTGTTGTCATTTGCTTTATTTAGTTTATTTCTCTTTTGCTTAGTGTTTTGTTATATTTTGTTGTTTGTTTTGTTTTTGTTTGTTTTGTTTTGTGAAGTAGGAAAGAGTTAATGATAAATTGAAAAAATGTATTTATTTATTTATTTTATTTATTGCTTTGGATTGTGTTTTGTTACATTTTGCTTTGCTTTGTTTTGTGTTTAATTTTTTGTTTTTGTTTTGTTTTGCTTTATTTTTTCATATTGCTTTGCTTTGTTTTGTGTTTTGTTTTCTTTTGCTTTGTTTTGCATTTTGTTTTCCTTTGTTTTGTGTTATTGCTTTGGATTGTGTTTTTTGTTTTGTTATGTTTTGCTTTGCTTTGTTTTGTGTTTTGTTGTGTTGTATTGTTTAGTTTTTTGTTTGTTTTAGTTTAGTTTAGTTTTGTTTGCTTTTGCTTTGTGTTTTGTTGTGTTTTGTTTTGTTTTGATTTATTTTATTATTTTTTGTGTGTGTTTTAAGTTTTGCTGTGTTTTGTGTTGTGTTGTTTTTTAGTTTTGTGTTTGCTTTTATATATTTATTTATTTATTTATTTGTGTTTTGTTGTGATTTGTCTTGTGATTTGTGCTTTGCTTTGTTTTCCTTTGTTTTGCTGTTTTTGTTTGGCTATTTAGTTTTGTTTGCTTTTGCTTTGTGTTTTGTTGTATTTTGTTTTGATTTATTTATTTATTTATTTATTTATTTATTTTTTGTTTGTGTTTTAAGTTTTGCTTTGTTTTGTATTGTGTTGTGTTTAGTTTTTAGCTTAGTTTTAGTTTTGTGTTTGCTTTTATTTATTGCTTTGATTTGTTTTCCTTTGTGTTTTGTTTTGTTTTGCTTTGTATTTTGTTTTGTTTTGTTTTTATGTGTTTTGTGTTTTGTTTTGCTTTGCTTTGTTTTTTGTTTTGTTGTCATTTGCTTTATTTAGTTTATTTTTTTTTGTTTTGTTTTAGTTATGTCGCAATCATACCAATATACGATATACCAATACATACATATAATTAGTTAATTTGTTTGTTTGTTCATCATTCATTCTATTTTAACAGTGTTTTTAACACCACCAATAAATATCAGAATATGACAGATAAAGCGGACAAAATTGCTTCTATATGTAAATTTTAAATATACAAAACAAGAGCAATATCTGAAATAGCTAACAAATTACTAGGTCATAAAATATTTATTAGAATATAAATTTTTCTTGATTATTTGAAGTTGCTGAAAACTTCATGACTTGTCACATTCCTTTTCATGCACCATTCTGGTTTTAAACTGCAACTTTTTGCACTTCAAAAGACGGATAAAACATTGTTCTCATTGAATATCCTGTTTTACTTGGAAATATGTCATTATACAAGTACAGTGCAAATAGTGTTTTATGTTGACTTTGACGCTTTTTAAGCACTCATCCAACACAAACCATGTCCAATATTTTGAGAAGGGATCTTCATTATGCAGTTGTGCTACACTAGAATATCACTGGGTATTGTGGTAAATGAATAATTCTCTTTGACTGGATGAAAGCCCAGTTTTACTTTAAGTCTTGGCACATTCGTAAGCGTACTGCGATGCCCCCTTAGGACAAGACCTTTTACTGTTGAAACTGAATTACATATATACTGACAAATTACATTTGTGTCTCCAAGCATCTGGGAATCACTTGAATAGTAGCGATTCCACATGCTTCTTCTGAGCAACAACATACTTTCCTTGCTATAACCAATATAATTCCTCTGTCTTTCACAGGTGTAATAATGAAAACGAGTGGTACCAGATTCATGAGAACATTATCCGCAAGTCCAGCACCAAATACACCGCCCCCAGCACTAACTACGGTAAGTGCACTTCCAAAATGCTCGTACACTTGATTTAAGTGTTAGCATCAGATGAGGAACCTTTAGCCTCGCTGAAACTGAACAGTGCTTCCAAAAAAGTTGGTTCATTATCCTACTTCGCTATTGTGTAGCTGATATAACAGTAGGTGGCTGGCTGGTTGTCTTTTAATTATACATAATTCTGCTATAATAAAGTTATATATAATACTACAAAGTCATGTCAATTTGAGTGACCAATTTGGAATTAAATCTGCATAGGGAACTTTTGTTTAGATTTCTATTGGAATGAGTTTTCTACACAAAATTTTGGTACCTTTGCAAGAAAATGTAAAAGCTGTTGTGACCATGCAGTGTAACTAAGAATAGTCACATTCAAAGCTTAGACCTCAAAAACCTGTGGAAGTGTCTATAGAAGTGTCTTTTTCCACTGTGGTAAGCCAGCAAGGAAGGAAGGAAGTTACTACTTTAATTGCAAATTTATTTTACAATTCTGACTTATTTTGTGTTTATATCTTACAATTTTGAGTTTGGACGTTGGTGTTTTAAGAATATATCTCAATTCTGTGTTTATATTTCACAATTCAGACTTTTTATCTTTAAATTCTGAGTTTACATCTTAAAATTCTTTTCTTTTTTTTTATCTTAAAATTTTGACACTTTTCTCATAATTGTTTATATCTCGCAATTGAATGTTTTCCTCTAAGAACTGCAAGTTAAAATCTCTCAATTCTGTTTATATTTTGCAATTCTGACTTTTTTTCTCGCAATTGTGAGTTTATTTCTCATAGTTCAAACTTTTTTTCTCAGAATTGTGAGTTTATGTCTTGAAATTCTGCATTTATATCTCGCAGTTCTGACTTTGTTTCTCCAAATTCTCAATACATTTTTTTTTTCTGTTGCCATAATAAAATAAAAAATGTAATTGTGACTTTTTATTTCACAATTCTGAATTTTTTTTTTTTTTTCCCAGTTGTACGTTTTTATCTCACAATTCAGACCTTTTGTTTATGTCTCGCCATTATGCATTTGTGTCTCGAAATTCTTTGGACTTTGTTTCTCGAAATTCTGAGTTTATATCTTGCAATTCTTGTTGTTGTTCCTGCCATAATGGAATAAAAAATGCAATTGTGACTTTTTATCTCACAATTCTATTTATTTTATTTTTTGCAATTGTTATTTCATATCTCACAATTCAGTGTATCTCTTAATTCTGAGTTTACATTTCACAATTCTTATTTGCGAATTGTGAATTTGATTCTTATTCTTATTTCAAAATTTTGACTTTTTTCTCACAGTTGTGTTTATATCTCACAATTTCTCCTCTAAGAACTGCCAGTTAACATCTCGCAATTCTGCATTTCTATCTTGCAATTTTGACTTATTTTCTTGCAATTTCGAGTTTATTTCCTACAATTCAGTCTTTTTTTTTTCTCAGAATTACAAGTTTCTGCATTTATATCTTGCAGATATGAATAAAATATATAAAAAAATATATATATATATAATGGAATAAAAATGTAATTGCAACTTTTTATCTCTTAATTCTGAATTTTCTTCTCACAATTGTTAGTTTATATCTCACAATTCAGACTTTGTTTCTCTAAATTCTGAGTTTACGTCTCACAAATCTTTTTTGTGATTTTTTTTTTTTTTAATTTAAAAATTGACTTTTTTCTCACAGTTGTTTATATCTCACAATTTAGACTTTTCCTCTAAGAACTGCCAGTTAACATCTTGCAATTCTGCATTTGTATCTTGCAATTCTGACTTATTTTCTCGCAATTACGAGTTTATTTCTCACAATTCAGACTTTTTTTTTCTCAGAATTGCGAGTTTCTGCATTCATATCTCGCAGTTTAGACTTTGTTTCTCCAAATTCTGAGTTTACATCTTGCAGTTCTTTTTTAGTTGTCGTAATGGAATAAAAATGTAATTGCAACTTTTTATCTCACACTTCTGAATTTTCTTCTCACAATTGTTAGTTCATATCTCACAATTCAGACTTTGTTTCTCTTAATTCTGAGTTCACATCTCACAATTCGTTTTTGTGACTTTTTATCTAAAACTTTTGACTTTTTCTCTTGTAGTTGTGTTTATACCTCACAATTTAGACTTTTTCCTGTAAGTACTGTGAGTTAACATCTTGCAATTCCAAGTTTATATCTTCCAATTATGACTTTGTATCTATCTCACGGTTCTCAAAATTTTGAGTTTATATATCGTACTTTTCTAGACTTACAATTCTGACCTGCAATTCTGAGTTTATTACTTGGGAAATGGTGAAAAAGTCCAAAGTAATATTGAAAAGCTGGATCAGATCCCTGAAAACCCTTCAAATGAGCTGCATCAGCAAGCAAAGTAAGGCCAGTCTAGTCCTAGTGGAACAGAAGTATGGTAGAGGTGTGTCTTGAGGTATCATTCAGTAGTAATTGGTGTGTTAGCTGTTGTAATTGAGAGTTTTTTCCGTGGTCGAGGGGAAGGCCTAGAAACATTTCTGGACCTGGATGAACAGAAACCCTTCCCATTGGGAACTGACGGGAGCCAGGCAATCAGAATGACTGATTGCAGCAGGCGGGCCGGTGTGTACGATTTAATGAAGGATTGAAGGTAGCGGGGAGCCAGGTCATTAGCGGCATTGTAGACCCAAAACAATGTCTTGATTGAATTGAATTGTAGCAGTTACTGGCAGACAGCATAGAGACCTGAACAAAATCGTGACAGAAACGCAATCTCTCTGGTACGTTCTTTGAAAAAGAGGCCCATTTTACTAAATAAATACTAACGTAATCACGGGGATAATTACAGTGGTTTTCGTGATGAAGTCATCTCACATTTTCCCTCTTCTTGTCGCGCAGGTCTAATCATCTCACTGCAGCTGTTGAGGGGCGACATGGAGCAGGTGCGCAGGGAAAACCCCATGATATTCAACCGCGGTGTGGCCATCACTCGCAAACTGGGCTTCCCTGATGTGATCATGCCAGGTAAGTCTCATGGAGGTCACGGCTGCATTTAAAGATTCGTTCAGGACCGAATGAATCCGAGAGATATGCCAAGACTTTACACTCATGGTCTGAAAGTAGACATTTGCAGCAAGTTAGAGTTAGAAAATGTACAGTATAGTAATAGATAATATTGGCCGGTATTAGCTGCTTAGTACTCATGCTCATTTCCCTTATTTTTACATCTAGATCATATTGAACATTACATAATAATGACTTAAAATTAGTATTTTAAAATTTGATGTGCATTTAATTAAAATCTACAATATTTTTCAAATTGTGTATTATAATGCTGTAAATTTACTTGTAGAGTTTAATATTTATTAAAATATTTATCTAATGTATTCTAAAAATGTATTATCTAATTGTTAAATATATGTCTGTTTAGATAAAACAGCATAAAATTTTAATTTTGACAGTGCAGTAGTAGTTATTCGTACACAATGCACAATATGTTGGTACATTATCGGTTATCGGCCGATATTAGATCTTTTTTTTTTTTTTTTTTTTATATATGGCCAATATTGGCTGTTTAGTTCTGCATGATCATATCCCTTACCTAAATTATATTTGGCCATTATTTAATGGTCATTTAAATGTAATGTTTAAAAATACTAATAATTTAATATCTTTGTTAACTGTAATATGTAACAGATCTCAAATTGTATATCTATTTTTCATACTGTTTATTATGTTGCAATGCCTAAATTTATCTGTAGCATTAACAAATTATATATATATACATATATACAGTAGTCAACATTTGAAGTGGATAAAAAAAGTTCATCAAAGTTGTCCTAAAACAAGAATGGGTATTGTTTTGGTTGTTTTGGACAACTTTGATGATAGATTTGATCCACTTCAAATGTTGACTACTATATATATATTCACACAAAGACAGTATGAAATGGTAATTAAACATTTCAAACATTTCAATAACAGTTATTCATACACAATGCACAATATATCGGTGTCATATCGGTTATCGGCAGATATTAGATTTTTTTTAGATTTTAGTTTAGTTAATTTTACATCTAGATAATTTTTGACAATCACTGTAACTCAACTATAATATGTAATCTTTAGCAATTTTAGAGTTTATATATTTATATTAGAATATAAATATAAATTTTTTTGATATATCGGCGGATATTAGCTGCTTAGTACTCTATGCATATTTCCCTTATTTTTACATAAAGATCATATCTGACCATCACTTAATAGTCACTTAAAGTTAGAATTTAAAAATACTAATAATTTAATCACATAATTATAACATGTACTCTTTAGTGAATTTCAGATTTTATATTTTTCATATTGTAGATTTAAGGTCGTGTTAGTTCTTGTAGCATTTAATTATTTTTTATTTTATTTATTTGTATAAAACAGTGTAAAATTTTAATATTGACACTGTAGTAGTTGACGTTCATACACAATGCACAATATGTTGGTACCATATTGTTTATCAGCTGATATTAGAATTTTTTAATAATATATGGGCCAATATTAGCTGTTCAATTATGAATGGTCACTGTTTACTTGTGAATTGTAATTTGATGGTCACTTGAAATTAATCTTAAAAATACTAATAATTTAATAATTTAGTTAAATCTTTAGTAAATCTCACATATACTATTTTTTGGATGTCGGGCATGATCGTATCGTCCAGAATTTTAATATTGTCTCTTTTTTCAATTGAAATAATTAGGTTGACTCAGTGCTATAGGTGGTTGGTTACCGGCTCATTTCAAAAGAATTGGTTAAGGTGTGACACGTTTGTACATTTTCGCAGAAAATTTGCAGACCAAAACACACTACTGTCAAAAGCGTAGCGATAAACAATAGTCACTTTCAGACCAAGCAGCTGTCAGTTGGTCGACCTGGCAATTCGAACCACCAGCTGCGAGGTCTGCATGGATAAATATTTAATGAAATTCCAGATCATGTAAATTGCAATTGAAATAAATGAACTTCAGATGCAAAAAAATTTTGACAAATGATAAATGTTAGCATACCTTTTTACCCAAACTGCTGTTGCTTTTTCATTGTATCAAAGATATCACTAGGAACCTTTTGTTCAGTTCCCAACTCAAAGTGTTTTCTCACTACCTAGCAACCTCATAAAACCACCCTTCCGTCACGCTATCTGCAGTGCTTTTCATGTGGAGGTCAAAGCGACACGTAAGCCCTGAAGCGAGTCTTGTAAAAGAGCCTTTAGCACGACTAATAATCGCACGTAACAGCACATAATCGCCTTCATTGCCTTTTAACTGCATAGAATCAAGCTTATATGAATGAATATGACCCACATTTTGACAGACTGTACCGGCTCTCTGCTCCGAACCCCAGAGGGCCTGTAAAATCAGCTGGACTCCTGCCACGTCAAAGTTGAGTTAAGAAATCCCTTCCCTGTGATTCACAACGAGCCTTGGGGATTCTCAAGAGTTGCTCTCTTAATAAAATCATGTCACTATGTGTTCCTTAAAAATGTTAAGTCATTCGATGGAGCGCTTGCTCTTGAGTCTATTCCCCAACAGTCTTCAATGTCCAAACCATGTAGACATCGACAATATTTTTTCTCTTCAACCATAAACTTACACATCAGTCTTGTAGTCCCAGATGTCCTTCAGTGGATTGATAGGTCCTTCATCTTCTTCTGTAGATCCCTCTGATTTGTCTTTAAGTTAACGCTTCCTTGTTCTTCTGAGAAGTTCAATGATTGGTTTATCATTCACGGATCGATCAACCTGGGGTAGTTCGATTATAATCACAGACAAGGCTGTGCTCTTTAAATTCAGCATTTTGAAACGCCAATAAGTCAATGGGCCTCTGACACCAATGGTTCCTTGGGTTTCTGAGGTACGTATTTTTCTGAAAGAGGCTTTTATGCTATTGAACCACAATGTCTGGGAAAAACCCTTGTAATCTTATTTCAGATTGCTGTATTGACTTTATTCCCTTAAAAGATCAAACTGGCCAGGTTTCTAAAGCATTGGGATCTATTGCGTTAAAAAACAATATCTGTCTGTCAAACGATATTAAGTCTTGGAGCCGGCAATTAGATGGAATATTGAACAGTTAGCATTATGAAATGTTAATGATACTTGAAGTGCCACGAGCTTTGAGAATTATTCATTCTCATGACATTTTCAATAAGCCGAAGATGAGTTTGTTTAACAAAAGTATTTGTACATTCCTTTTCTTGTGTCAGATGTGATAGGTTGGTATTGCATCATACATTTTAACAATAACTTGTTTCAACAGCCTTGGTTCTGAAAAGGTTTTTCACTCTCATTTTCTCCATAGGGATTTCAGAAAATTCAAAGTCGTGAACCAAACTAACCATAACTTTCATTTGAAGCAAAATAATGTTTGAAAATCAGTATACAACAGATAGAGGTAAAAGACTGTACCCATATAGCACATGTATGTCTGCAAAATGTCTGTTAAAGATCTCTTGATCTGGAAAGCATCTGCTGTGTACAGACATCTGACAGACATCTGTAAGATGTCAGTTTTACATACATTCTAAATCATAAACATCTTAAAGACATCTAATAGACGTCTATTTGACATCTGATAGAAAACGTCCTATAGACGTATTGCAGATGAGCAAACACTCTAAAAAATATGTCTTGCAGATGTACATGTAGTCAACAAATAGATGTCTCTGTGATGTATGTGTGTTATCAGGATATATGTCTTATCCCAGATAGCACACGTACATCTGCAAGATGTCTGTTAAAGATCTCTTGGTCTGGAAAGCATCTGCTGTGTACAAACATCTGACAGACGTCTGTAAGATGTCAGTTTTACATACATTCTAAATCATAAGCATCTCAAAGACATCCAATAGACGTCTATTTGACTTCTGATAGGAAACATCCTATAGACATATTGCAGATGAGTAAACACTAAAAAATACATCTTCCAGATGTAAATGCAGATGTTAAGTAGACGTCTCTGTGATGTATGTGTGCTATCAGGGCAGTTAGCACACTTAAGTCTGCAAGATGTTTGTTAAAGATCACTTGATCTGGAAAGCATCTGCTGTGTACAAACCTCTCACAGACGTCTGTAAGATGTCAGTTTTACATACATTCTAAATCATAAACATCTTAAAGACATGTATTAGAGGAAATAGACATATTGCAGATGAGCAAACCCTGAGAGCACACATACATCTCGGAGACGTCTATTTGACATCATCATTTACATCTGCAAGACATATTTTTTACATAGTTTACTCATCTGCAATACGTCTATTGGACGTTTCCTATCAGATGTCAAATAGACGTCTATTAGATGTCTTTAAGATGTTTATGATTTAGAATGTATGTAAAATTGACATCTTACAGATGTCTGTCAGACGTTTGTACACAGCAGATGCTTTCCAGATCAAGAGATCTTTAACAGACATCTTGCAGACGTATGTGTGCTATCTTGGAACACTCTAAAAAATATGTCTTCAAGATGTAAATGAAGACATCAAATAAACGTCTCCGTGATGAGTATGTGCGATTAGGGGTAGAATATTGAATCTGGAATTTAATCTAGTATCTAATTTTATCAAATTTTGATAATATATTAGAGATCTCAACCTCTTGATATACATAAAACATAATGTGAGCACACGCAAATACATAAAACGTAGTATCTTCTTCTGTTTCTTTATATGCTAGCTACTACTGTCAGGTTGTTTTGCCTCTTTCCAGCTGGGAATGAATCAGGATTGTTTCTTTTTGGAAGGAATTTGTTCCTGAATAGAGAGCTTTATTTGGATTTTATTCAGTGAAATAGCTCTGAAGCAGTGGAGAGAAGGGTCTAACACTGTAGCCTTAACCCATTACAGAAAACGTCTAAACAGGAACGCAATCCAGCGCTCACAGGGAGCCAGTCTGCTGCTGCCAGATAGCATTTTTATCAGGTTGTGGAACTGTAGGATACTGTCAGCCAAACAGACAAACACACAAAGCTTTATTTCGGCTTTTACTAAATAAAGCTTTGCTGTTTCAGCCACTGTTTCTAAAAGCAGTTGTGATTGTACTTGCTTTCTTATCTAGATTTGCTTCTTGGTAGATTCGTGTTGTGGGACATTGCATGTTAGCTTACTTTGTTTTCGATCTGATATTAAGTATCATCAATTATTTTTTTTATTTATTTTTCAAATATGTAAATGGTAAATATGACCATTTAACATTGTTGTTAAATCATTTTATCCATTTTAAACACCATGAATTCTAGAGTTATGAAAATCATTTACTAACAAAAAATACAGAACATAATCACACTTTAACATTTATTTTCTAATGACTCCAGAAAATATATAAAAAAGAATATATATATATATATATATATATATATATATATGTGTGTGTGTGTGTGTGTGTGTGTGTGTGTGTGTTTTATGGAGATCTCTCTTAATACAGCATTAGTATTGAAAGTATACCCATCAGTACTTTGCAATTCAGTTTAGCACAATAAAAGTATCCCACAAAAAAAATGAAATTAAATATCCTACAAAAAAGCCAATTTTGTAAAACATTCACAGACACTTGCATTTAAAAATATAGAGTTGACAAAATTTGCAGAGTTATTTTAAGATCATTGAAATACTATTATAGTTAGTCATATGATTATTTTATTTTCTGTTTACAATTTAATTTTAGTTAAAGTTTTAGTCATTTTATTTTGTGTTTTGTCATTTTTAGTAGTTCATGTAGTATGTATATATGGTTTTTTATGTATTCATATTTTTAAATAATTTTAATTTTAGTTACAGTTTTAGTACTTTAATTGTGTGCTGCCATTTTTAGTAGTTCATACAGTATGTTTATATAGTTATTATTTATTACTATTTTTAAATAATTTGTATTTTATTTTTTTGTGTTTTGCCATTTTTAGTAGTTTATGTAGTATCTATATATGGTAAGTATTTACTTGGTTGGTTTGTTCTAGATTTTAGTCATTTTATTATTTGAAGAATGTTGGAAACTAGCTGAAAAAAGTTTTTTTTTTTTTTAATTTTCAGTAACTGAATTTTTTTAAGTTATCTATAAATGCTGTGTATATATGCTGTGTAATAGAACAAACAAGCAACAATAAAAAAGTGGAATTTAAGTTTACATTTTTATATCGAAATATATATTTAAAGATCAGGATAAAATCTTAAATGACCAAATTTGTTTGTATTCTTAATGCAAGTTTTTGGTCCTTTTTATGCATGATTTCTCAGTGCACATTATTATATAAAGTTTTAAATGTTTTTATAACTGTAGTTTTGTATTCTTGTAAGTTTTAGTTTTTAACTTTTGTTAGGGTACATTTAGAACCGTTTTATTGCTTATATTCTGTACTACTATGTAATATTAGTTTATACATATAATGGAGATTCATAGTGTTTGCAAAGGTCCTCAGGTGGTCAATTTTGTTCTTTGTTACTCAAAATGTATGAGTCATTCTCAATTTGGGAGCGAAAGTCAAGGAAACTATTTTGTGATGCCCATTACACACACAATAAAGTGAGAGTATTATTGCGTAAGGTGGTTTATATCATTCTCCCTCAGTATATCCACCCCCAGTCAAGACATTCAAGAGATATCTGATGGCATCAGAGCAAATGTAAGCTTTTCTTTAAGGTCTATGCTGAAATATACATCTCAGCACTCATAAGTGTCTGCAGGGTGGGTGTCAGCAGGAGGGATGTTTTCTAGCAGCTCTCTGTAGAGCCATGCATTCTCTTTTATTGCATCAGCTGTAATTGGAAGAATTAAACCCACAACTTCTTTCACTAACAGCTAAAACTTTGTTCCCCTGAGTAGACGGGTAAAAGCTAAGCGCTATTCCAGAGAGAGTCTGTGTTTATTTTGAGTATTATGATTCAGATGCTTGCCGCTCGGCTCAGAGAGAATGTGGGCTGCTGGGTCATGGATTGAATGAGGTTGATAATGAAAGAGTCATCTGAAAACCAAGGTCGCATATGTATTCACAGTGTAAAAGACAGGTTGAACACAAGTTTGATGATATTTCTTACAGCCAGTGGGTGCAGCTTCGCTTCTGCAATTTAGCTGGACAAACGATTTGACCTTTATGTAGCAATAGCTTTTATTACACTCTGTAAAATGGTTTAAAAGTGAAGCTAAATTAAGTGTGCCGAGGCCATCAAAGATTACATTTTCTCTTAAGCTTGAACAAAAACCTCTAAGGTATAGGAACATGCTGAAATATTTGTTTACAATTTTTGTATCAGTCCAGCTTTTATGAGTTAGTCACAATATTTGTGTTTGTATCTGTAGTCAGGGTGCAAAATTAACACTCGCTAAGTGGCAAGGTTGATTGAGGTTTGGCTTTGCAAATAAGTAAAACAGTTTGGCAGGAACTTTATTATTGACAACATTATTTAAATATAAATGAGCTATAGAAATGGAAATGATAATCTGAAAAAAAGTGTGTAAAAGTGTCTGTTTCTTTAAAAAATTATCATCAGTTTTGTTTATAGGATGTCTGAACTGATGTCTGAACACAATGTTTTTGTGATGGGTTTGATTTTACCAAGAACAAAAAGGGGAAAAAATAACAGAGCACAATATTAACACAAAAAGTACTAATGAAAAAAAAAACATCTTAACTATTTCTTTAAAATTTGTCATCAGATTTGTGTCTAGGATGTCTGAACTTTTCCAAAATCCATGTGGCAATACATGAATGCTTCATTTTTCTTGCAATAATTCTTTAAAATCAAAATATGAGTAACAAAATGACAACATATTGGTAACAATCATATTTTTGTCTAGAATGCCTGAGCTTTTTTAATCCCGTGTGGTGACACACAAATGTTAATATGTTTCCTCATATTAACCCTCCAAAGTGAAAATATAAGGGGAAAATCCACAACATTTTTGTGTCAAGTTGTTGAACAATGATATTCTAAAAAAACCTTTGTGCAGATGTTTCTTTAAAATTTGTCATCAGATTTGTGTTTAGGATGTCTGAACTGATGTCTGAACACAATATTTTGGTGATGGGTGTGGTTTTACCAGTCACAAAAGGAGGACAAAAATAACAGCACAAAATTAATGCAAAAATTACTAATGAAAAAAAAAAATTACTATTTCTTTAAACTTTGTCATCAGATTTTTGTGTAGGATGTCTGAATTTTTTGAAACTCCATGTGATGACACATGTATGTTGAGTTTTTCTTGTAATAATTCTACAAATTGAAAGTGTGAGTAAGAAAATGACAGTGTATTTGTAACATTAATTTGTAGCAATCACATTTTTGTCTAGGATGTCTGAATTTTTTTAATCTCATGTGGCAATACATAAATGTTGTTTTCCTCATATTAACTCTAGAACGTAAATATATATAAGGCAAAAACCCACAACATTTTTGTGATGGGTGAAGTTTCGTGAAATGCAGAAACTCAGTGTGGTGATACATCAATGTTTAGTTTTCCTTGCAATAATTCTTCAAAACAAAAATATAAGTAACAAAATGACAATATATTTGTAACAATCACATTTTTGTGAATTTCTTTAAAATTTGTCATCAGATTTGTCTGAAACAACATAAATGTTGTTTTCCTCATATTAACCATCCAAAGTGAAATATTAGGGAAAACCCCACATTTTGTGTGACAGGTTCAGTTTCATGAAGCAGCAAAAAAGAGAAAAAAAGTTACCAAAAAATCATATTCTAAAAAAGCTTTGTGCGGGTGTTTCTTTTAAATTTGTCATCCCATTTGTCTCTAGGATGTCTGAACTTTTTTAAACTCCATGTGGCAATACATTAATGTTTTATTTTCCTTGCAATAATTCTTCAAAATCAAAATATGAGTAACAAAATGACAACATATTTGTAACAATCACATTTTTATCTATGATGCCTGAACTTTTTTAATCCCATGTGGTGACACATAAATTTTGTTTTGGTCATATTAACTCTCCAAAGTGAAAATATAAGGGAAAAATCCAAAACATTTTTGTGACAGATGCAGTTTCATGAAACAAAAAAAGAGAAAAAAGTTACAGAACAATGATATTCTAAAAAACCTTTGTGCAGCTATTTCTTTAAAATTTGTCATCAGATTTGTATCTAGGGTGTCTGAACTTTTTTAAACTCAATGTGGCGACACATCTGTGTTAAGTTTTTCTTCCAAAAATTTTCCCAAATGAAAATATGAGTAACAAAAATGACAGCGTATTTGTAACATTCATTTGTAACAATCACATTTTTGTCTAAGATGCCTAAACTTTTTTTAATCCCACGTAGTGACACATAAATGTTATTTTCCTCATATTAACCTTCCAAAGTGACAATATAAGGGAAAAACCCACAGCATTTTTATGACAGATGCAGTTTCATGAAGCAAAAAAGAGAGAGAAAAAAGTTACCAAACAATGATATTCTAAAAAACTTTTGTGCAGCTGTTTCTTCAAAATTTGCCATCCGATTTGTGGCTAGGATGCCTGAATTTTTTAAACTCCATTTGGCAACACATCAGTGTTGAGTTTTTCTTGCAAATATTTTCCCAAATGAAAATATAAGTAACAAAATGTCAACAAATGTGTAATAAGTGTAGTTTTACCAAGCAAAAATGAATAACAAATCATATTACTGAACAATGTATGTGTTTTTCTTTCTATCTTCAGGCGACATACGCAATGACCTCTACCTCACGCTGGAAAGAGGAGACTTTGAGAGAGGAGGCAAGAGCGTTCAGAAGAACATTGAGGTCACCATGTATGTGCTGTACGCTGATGGCGAGATCCTCAAAGTACGTCAAACTGCTTTAATTAAGGAATAGTTTGCCAAATATGAAAATTCAGCCATCATTTACTCACCCTCATGTTGTTCCAAACCTTGTATAAAAGGAGAAATTTTAAGGAATTGTGCTGCACGGTTATTAAAATAAAAATCACACAGAATCCACAGAAGCAAAAACGAGGGGTTTGGAATGACACAAGGGAGTAAACAATGACAGAATTCTCATTTTTGGATAAATTATCCCTTTGAAAAACATATCAGTGATCTGTAGCTCATGTGGTGAATCATTTAGTCCTGACAAAATTGAAGTCAGTTTGGAGGAGTAAATGAGTTTCTGATGTATTTTACATAAGCCCATCATAAATGTTGGTGTCGCAAACTTTGATGCACACTATAAAGCCACATAAAAGCAAACAGTTTCCATTTCTTCTATCTTTTATCAGGAGTGCATTAGTCTGGGCTCAGGAGAACACAACATCAGCGAGTACCGCTCTTTCGTCCTCTACCACAACAACAGTCCGCGCTGGAGTGAGGTCGTCAAACTGCCGATCCCCATCGACCGCTTCCGTGGGTCCCATCTGCGCTTTGAGTTCAGACACTGTTCAAGTAAGGACTTTGTACACTGCCGGTATAAATTTGCTGAATATTACAATTATAGAATTGCTGAGTTTACTAAATTGATTTTGCTTGACAGTTTGATCTAAAGGCCTATGCTTAAATTACTGAAATGAATCAGCTAATATGAATATAAATTGTGCCTAAATATGAATTTCTTTACAAAATTATAGATGAGAATATTTTGTTAGTCAGTTGGCCCGATCTGTTGGGCTAAATACTGAATTCAGCACTTAATATATTCAAATAATCAGGCTTTTTGTTCTTTGACCTACTAACATTTTAATGAATTTTTACATTTAACATTTCCTTTCCTTTCTCTTTCTCTTTCTTTTTCTCTTTCTCTTTCTCTCTGTTTATTACAGCAAAGGACAAAGGAGAAAAGAAGCTTTTTGGCTTTGCATTCACTCCGCTCATGAGGGAAGACGGCACTACATTGTCAGATGAGAGCCATGAGCTTTACGTCTACAAGGTGAGACAGACAGAATTTTATGTTAAGCACATCATAAATTGTTTTTACCATAAATTAGATATTCCATACTTGATATACCATACAGTAGGAGAAAACATGTAGTTACACGTCAAATTAAAATAATTTAATACAAATATACAAATTGAATAAAACTGAAAAAAAAAAAACTTTTGAGTTTTACATTTTGAGTTTTCATTGCATTTATTTATTTGAGTTTAGTTTTAGTTATTTTAGTTAAATTATTATTATTATTATTATTGTTATTATTATTATTAGAATACTTAATGTTCATTTCAGATAACATTTGTGTTATTTCAAATAACAACCCTTACGAAAAATGAACAATGGTTTTATTCTAGTAAAAGTGTAGTATTATTTGCCAGATTACCATTTGCATAACCACAGTTTTACTACAAATACCATGGTTAAACTATGGTTAGTGTAGCAAAACTGTATGTAATTTCTGGTTACCATGGTTTAACTATGAAGACCATGACTGTTTTTTTTTAGTTTAACCAATAATAATCCTGGTTAACTTGTAAAACTCTCTTCTGTTTGTGGATCAGTGTGATGAAAACACAACCTTCAGTAACCATGCGCTGTACCTGGGTCTGCCCTGCTGTAAAGACGACTTCAACGGCTGCCCGAACATCCCTTCCAGCCTCATATTCCAGCGCAGCACTAAGGAAACCCTCTGGATATCAACTCAGCTCTCTTCCACCAAACTAACACAGAATGGTAGCTCACTAACACTGCGCAATATTCATTTTCCCCTCCATGCATCAGCTGTTGCTTCTACATCTCAGAGTAATAACACTTTCTTATTGTTTTTGTGTTGTGAAGTCGATCTGCTAGCTTTGTTGAAGTGGAAAGCACATCCAGACCGTGTAATGGACATTTTGGGGCGATTGCGGCACGTCTGTGGGGAAGAAATAGTCAAAGTGAGAGCTCTGGCTTGTTTTTGTCTTTAAAAATAACTAATTTTAATATCTGCTTAAATGTTATTTACATCCATTTTCTCTTTTGTTCTCCAGTTTCTTCAAGACATCCTCGACACGCTGTTCTCCATTCTGGATGACAACACAGACAAATACGGACCCCTGGTGTTTCAGTCACTGGTTAGAAACTTTAATAAATGACATTTCTAGGACATAGCTTAACTAACGTTAATAATTCACCGCTGTAATAACGTGTCCGATTTCCATTCATCAAAAGACTTAGACCCACACGTACTGTGTGTTTGCCTGTGTGAACACCCTTAAATGTGTGCGATTCATCTCTTTCATGAGTGCCCATGCTGTGTGTGTGTGTATGTCTGTTTTGAAAAATGGAGGATTTCAGCTGGCGTGGATCCAGGCATTATTAGCCGTTCACAGCTGCTTGATAGCGGTGTCTCCAGAGAGCCTTTAGCTTCTTGTACTCCTGTGAAAAGAGTCAAGACGTTCTAGCCTCTCTTGGCCTGAATACATCTGTCATGTTTCTGTGTGGAGAGTGGGGAACCTATGCAGATGCATTCTTCCTGCATTGGCATTCATTTTCCAGTAAAGCCTTATTGTCTCATTTTCATTTAGTTCAAAGGAATAGTTCACCCAAAAATTTAATTTGCTGAAAATTTACTCATCCTTAGGCAGTCCGAGAGTTTGTTTCTTCATAGATTTGGAGAAGTTTAGCATTACATCACTTGCTCACCAGTCAGTCCTCTGCAGTGAATGGGGTGCCGACGCTAAATTTCTCCAAATCTGTTCCCGTGAAGAAACGAACTCATCTACGTCTTCATTTCAGCGGATTTTAAGGGGTTCAAGCGTGTAGCCCTGAAACCCTATTGTAATTGTTACCGTAAGTCGTAGAGACTTGAAACTACAACGTGACCAAGGCTTTCCCCAATCAGCCTGGCGAGGGCGCTACAGCGAACGAAAGTACAAAATCACTCGTAACTCCCAAACCATAAGTCGCAGGCTCAAGTGTCATTGGAATTCATTGGATTCGTTTGTGAGCCTGGCAAATTTTTTTGGAAAAAACTACTTTTGCAAACAAGTCTTAGATTTTTTGCCTGATCAGAACCAATTTTCAGAATCAAAAAACATGGCTGCCATTGGCCGACAAAGTTTGAGCACCTGTTAGACAAGGTTAACGGAGGCTGATCGGAACAAAATTTGGTGAGCCTGTTCGACTCACGGCCGCAAAAGTCTAAGAGAAATTTGAAATAAATCATCCACTGGGGACGGGGCGATATTGCATTTTTTTGGGTGCAATATACAACAATATACAATATACAACATACGTGCTATATTTGTATCATGTGATAGAACACCTCATTCCAAACAACTTTGTCTCTAAAACATTTATTAAATGATTGAGATGTCAAAGAAAAAAAGATACTGCAGTACAATTCTCTGAACTCTCGGTCAATAATTATCAAAAAAATGTTGAGATTTACCCTTTGTAAGGCTATAATGGGGTAGTTTATTAAAGTGACCTGTCTAAATTTTCCCAAAATCCTATACAGCCTAAAGAAAACCTCAAAACTTCACAAAACTAACCCTAATCCTAACCCTAACCCTAACCCTAACCTGGTGAGCACATGAGACAGGTGATTCTAAACAAGCATGCAAAGTTTTAAGAAGATCGGACCACAGTTGGCACTATAACAGCCATAAATGTTAAAAAAAAAACTATATATAGGTATACAGCTATATTTTCATTATAATTATTATTTCTGGGTGAACTACTCCTTTAACCTGATGTACTAAAGTATCTACTGATATTTTCAACATCAGCATTCATTCAACATTCAACATCTTTGGGCCTGATCAGAAACCTCCTGACCACTGCTTTAAATCTCTGTCCAGGTGTTCATCATCAATCTGCTCCGGGACAGTAAGTTTTATCACTTCCGGCCTGTGATGGACACCTACATACAGAAGCATTTTGCTGGAGCACTGGCCTATAAGTAAGTCCATCTATTTTTAAACTGTAAGATATGATTTTTAGAAGTTGTAAATAAAACAAAGATTACTAGAGTACCCTTTACGAGGAAGTACAATTTCAGTTTTTGTGCTTCAGAATGTCACCTTTAATTCAATGTGTTACTTGCTGCTTCTTTGTAATTAATCTTTGTAAAATTTACTAGCAATTTTTTTCAATGTACAGTTTGAGCAAGAAAACTAATCTTAGTAAAGGAAGACATATGTTAAATACATTATCTGAATATGGTATAACTAGATGTTCAATTTCAAATTCAGAGAGTTGATTCGCTGTCTGAAGTGGTATATGGACCGATCAGCAGAAGTTGTTCGACAGGATCACATCCAGGAAGCCATGAGGGTAAGATCACCTTGATGTTATTAAGTGTGCTGTATAACCACAGAAACAGAAGTCAAGAGAAAATTGTCATAAAAAGCATATGGCGGCCGCTGTCAAATAAACAGTGATTCAGCTTTAATAGCAACTAGAACAAATATTTACATAAGTTACAGTCCTCAAAGGACCTTTACAAAGAACTAGCTCAAGCAAATGGTTTTTGTCGAGATGTATTGCCATTGCTGGTTTGATTGGTGATTCATTTTGGTGCTGACAGTACCCTCATATTAAAATGTCAAGCTCTGTAAAAGTACAGAGAAATTATAATTCACTTAAAGTGTGGGTGCTGCGTCAATTTTCAAAAGTATCTAAGCCAAACACATACTTGAGTGAAAATAAGAAAAGTTTCTACTTTTAATTGTACTTGTGTATTTAGAAGTAAAACCTTTTATCGTAGCTTTTAAAATTGGCTTATGAAAGAAACTGGAGACTTTGATGCAAACTGTGCAAAATGATTCGTTTAATCATTATAATATTTAGTACTAAATGCTTTGAATCAAAAACTTCTCAGTACTAATGAAACTGTATGAAGAAAAAAAAAAGTGTTTTGTGGAAATGGGAAGTGTTTTGTTTCATTAGCATCTGAGTTAAGTACAAATTTCCCATAGTGATAAAAAGTGAAAAATGCTTTAAAATTTTGAACCTTTTTTCCATTTGTCTTCAAGGTCCAAGCAAAGGGATTGTCTTTATTGATTGTACTTGGGGTGTTTTAAATACATTTTATAGCATAAATATATCTTGGAGATATTTTCAGGGTGCACATGTTAACTGTAAATCTACCTCCAGGCTCTAGAGTACCTGTTTAAATTCATCGTCCAGTCACGGATCCTCTACTCCCGGGCTACCTGTGGAATGGAGGAGGACCAATTTCGGGCCAGCATCCAGGAGCTTTTCCAATCCATCCGTTTCGTGCTCAGTCTGGACAGCCGCAGCTCTGAAACACTCATTTTCACCCAGGTCAGATATAACCTCAAGAACTGTCCACATTTCATGTTTAGTGAAGAGATACTACCTAAAGCAGGGGTGCCCAAACTCAGTCCTGGAGGGACAGTGTCCTGCAGAGTTTAGCTCCAGCTTGCCTCAACGCACCTGCTGAGAAGTTTCTACTTTGCCTAGTAGCTGCTTGATTAACTGGTTCAGGTGTGTCTGATTGGGGTTGCAGCTAAACTCTGCAGGTTCAGTTGTAACAAGTTGCTGATATCCAAATCTACCATTGTTGACCCAAGATCAAAACTGTTTCCTTGAGGTCCAGGTTTGTTTAGTCTTCTATGAGATTGATGTATCTGTCTATCTCTGCTCTAAAGAAGTTGTACATCTAAGCTGTTTAGACAGCCACATCTGAAGAAGAATCCTGTGAACTAATTTCTCATCTAGAGTGAGTTGCGATCGACAAAACAAGGTTTTTCCTGAAGGAGTATGTTTAAGTAAATATATCTGCTCACTTCAGATTGTTTTCTTAGTGAAGTAGATGTGAAATGTTCTAAAGGTGTCAGATCTGAAGAGGACTTAAGATGAAAGAGACTTGAGATGCTGTAGTATCATTAATCACTAGATTTTTACATTGTCTGAAGATGGTGTGAATTGTACTTGTCGCTGTTGTGGGTGGGCATTGGTTTCTGAAGTGTTCTGAGTCAAACAAGCTCTCCTCTCCCACAAGTTACTATGATATTCTGATCCCTTGATATGTTTTAATGTTCAGCTGGTAATAGTTCCCCTCAGTAAGGCTTGTAAGGTATCATCAGTTCCTTAGCACAAACAATGTGAGACAGTTTATATGTAAAAGGTTGGGGTTTGTAGAATGATCTATTTCATAAGTCGTATTCGATTGGTTATAGGTAATGTTTGTACAGGAAAATGTGACATTTCTCTCTCTATTCATTTCTAAAATTTGGAATTTCTGCATTATGTTCAAAGTATATCTTCATTAGGTTATGTTTGATCTCCTTTACAAAGCTTCTTCCACATGAGTTCTTCAGTCACCACCGCATTTATCATTCATGCCTCCGGCATTTAATACTGGATCCACCAGGACCCTTGGAAAAAAAACATGCGACCATACTTTGATTAATCTATGTCTGGACACAGTATAGTCCATCCTACCCACAGCACCAATAGTTTGATGTAGATATAGTCTTCTTTGTTTTTTGCTGACTTAATATATTTCCTGAATTGTCCCACATTGTACCTTTGTGGAATTTTCCCATTCCTGCCCCATATCTTGACCCAATCCTGCCCAACCTCACTGTGCCCCCTAGGGTCCCCAGCCAACTACAGGACAAGCTACTACCAACCAGGGCAACTGCTTGCAGCCATTGAGCTGCAGTGCCCCAAGGCCCTCTCCGCTGTCTGTAAGTAGATGCAGCTTGTTGAATTGCCCCACAGTAATGGAACAGAGACTCCCTCACAACCCACCCCAATGCCAAAGCCAAAACATCTACCGTCACATGCAACCACTCAGTACCCTTCCAGAGCACCAGACCCCAACATGAACCAACAACCCAAACAACCTGACCAACACCAACAAATGCTTCCAGTGCATCTTCCACTGGGTTCTTTGGTGTGTTTCTTGGTTTTGATTGCTGTGTTTGACACCAGATCTTCTCCTGCACAAAGTCGAGTCCTTCCAAACACCCCATTTTTCACCTTCTCAAGGCGTTGAACCGGGAACCAGAGATCACCTTGCCTGCAATGGATCGTATCATTGGGCTGTTGAGCAAAGTGGGGAAGAGAAGTCCTCAGAAGCAAGAGATGTAATGGACCTTTGAATAAAGCAGTAGACAAGGTCAAGGTTTTTGACTGGGACAGTGACTATGTAAGAAGTCTTCAACCCTGCTTATGGAGATGCACTGTCCTGCAAAGTTTAGTTCCACCCTACTCTAACCCACCTGCCTGTGATTGTCAAGTGACCCAAAGATCTTGCTTAGTTGGTTCAGGTGTGTTTGATTAGAGTTCGGCTAAACTCTGTAGGACAGTGGGTCTCCAGGAGATGATCTCTGATCTTAGAGCTTGTCTTGCTCTCATCTACCAAGTAACCATGAGGTGCTGATTAAGCCTCAGTGTTACTTTATCTCTTGCTATATGGGTGAAGTTTATCCCAACTTTGGCCAACATGCCCTTCACATCTTGTTTAGTCTAAAGGGAAACACCAACATTGACCAAATTGCAAATGTAAACCTTTCTTTCTCTGATCTCTTCAAATCTTTTCAGGCTGCTCTACTCAACTCTTTCCCGGCAATTTTCGATGAGCTCCTCCAGATGTTCACAGTACAGGAAGTGGCAGAGTTTGTGAGGGGAACTCTGGGTAGCATGCCTAGCACAGTCCACATTGGTCAGTCCATGGATGTGGTCAAGCTGCAGTCCATTGCTCGGACAGTGGACAGCAGGCTTTTCTCCTTCCCAGGTGCTTCTTAAAGAATGTTTCACATTGCAAAATTGTACCTTTTAGAGGTACAACAACTTTTTTTTGCATGTTTTATGACAGCATAAATTGCTTTGTAACCTCCCTCTGTCTCTTTCCACAGAATCAAGAAGAATTCTCCTTCCTGTTGTTCTCCATCACATTCATCTTCATCTGCGTCAACAGAAGGAGCTTCTGATCTGCTCAGGAATCCTGAGCAGTATTTTCTCCATTATTAAGAGCAGCTCACTGGTACACTTTAGTCAATGTGCATGTCATCAAACCTTTGAACATCCCATTGATGACTTTGGTTTGGGAGCTAATGTTCCTTGTTTCCTCTCTGCAGGAGAGCTCTGTGCAGGAGGAGGTAGAGATGATGGTGGAGAGTTTGTTGGATGTGTTGTTGCAGACGCTGTTGGCCATCATGAGTAAATCTCAGTCTCAGGAGGCGGTAAGAGGGCAGCGCTGTCCACAGTGCACGGCTGAGATCACTGTTAGTAACTAACAAATCTGATATTCTACTTCTTTCCTTCCCTACATCCCTCTCTTCTCCTCCACCTGCTTGGCAGCATCCCTACTGAGATCTTTTCTTCATCTTCTGTTTTGTTCCCAGCATCTTTCTGAAACTTTACTTTTTTTCTGCCTATAGAGTGTAACAGTCAGGTTCTTTTTTCATAGAAAGATTCATTTTTAATGATAACATTAAACTTTTCAAAATAGATGTATCTCAAGCTCCAACATTAATCATACCAAATTAATGCTTTAAACTGACAAAACTAGTGTTGAAAATTAATGTAACTTAAATAGAAAAATTAATATCACTGTTGTGCTCTCTCTCTACTCTCTACTATCTCTTTCTTTCTCTCTTTCATGTTCATGTCTGTTTTTATTATGTCTCTCACATTTACTCACTCACTGACTCACACGTAATACAGTACATCTTCATGCAGGTGAATTTCATGAAAACTGCACATGAAATGCATATTTCAAGATAATGAAAATGAAATCTCTATTTATGACCATTACTTTATTTGGCATAATTTTCTTTATGCAAAATGTCTTTTCATCTTTGAATGAAATGAAATTTTCTGACAGGTTTCGTGAGACTCACCCATGCATGTTTGTCTTACATCTCTTACGTTTAGTCTGTTGTAACACCTGCTTGGAAAACTAAGACAAACTGTGCCTTTTGATAGCATCACATATTTGCAAACATTGCCTGAGTTGTTTTAGCACCTGTGTCTTTAAAATGCTGAAAAAGTGTATGAATAAATCCTACATCTGGAACCATGCCGTGTTAAAATAATTTGATCATTTGATTAACTACTGCTGCCATTATCACTAAAATATTTTTAATATTCTGTGGCTGATACCAAAGTTAATTGTGTTAGGTAAAATGAGTTGACATTTGTTAGTCTGTCCCATTCTATGAAGAGCGTTGTTTACATGGCGTTTACATGGCATTTACGGGAATGGTTGCCCAAAGAAGAACGATGTGACCTAATATAAATACACATATTGTGCCTGCTTTAATTGGATTGTGGGTGGTTGGTGAATCAGACAAAGAGTTTTGCACTGAAATACCACGCTCTAGTCTCACATAGCCAGACTTTTGACTAACAACATGAAGTCTAGTCCACATTGGACTAGTTTATTCTGGCCAAGAACTGCCCACTTTTTATACAGAAAGAACTCAACTGACCAACAAGTGAGTTTTATCATCTGATTGGAAAAGATGTGTAAAGCTAGTTAGATTAGAACCGGTGATTTCAGCCAGTTCTAGCAGTTTAGATTTAGTGAACAGACTGTAGGCAGTCTATGGCGCGACGTCTGAGGCAGAGACTAAGTGCCACAACTGTTTAGTGAATTCATCCCACAGTGTCTTCACGTCTCTCATTCATTCTGCTCCCCGCTCCCTTTGGATGTGTTTGATTGGCTTTTTGATTGCCAAGTGAACAGATTGATTGGCTCACAAGGACTTGCCCACTTTCTGATTGACAGGGGGAATATGTGTCCTGCTTGTTGTCCCTCCTGCGTCAAATGTCCGACATTCACTTTCAACACCTACTGGACAACTTCCAAAGCAAAGAGGAGCTAAAGGTGAACCATCTCATAAATTTCAGAAATCAAGTATCTAAATAATTTATATTATTGCTTAAATGGGAAGTTTTTTAAATGCTAAATGTGTGAATGCTTTCTTCTAACCCTGTTTATACAATCCTATCTCTTGCAGGAGTTCTTGCTGAAGATTTTCTGTGTGTTCAGAAACCTGATGAAGCTCAGTATATTCCCTCGTGACTGGAACGTCATGCGACTGCTGACCAGCAAGTGAGAATCGATCCATTTTTACTTTTCTACCTCATTCCTCCTCCTTTCCAGAGCAGTTAGGAAACTTTTTTTGGCTCAAAACCTACGTGACCCTGCACCACAAAACCAGTAGCACAAGTATGGAGCAATAGCCAAAAATACATTGTATGGGTTATTTTAAAATTATTGATTTTTATTTTATGTTGAAAATCATTAGGATATTAAGTAAAGATCATGTTCCATTAAGATATTTTGTACATTTCCTACCGTAAATATATCAAAACTTTTTGATAAGTAATATGCATTGCTAATAACTTCATTTGGACAATTTTAAAGTTTAATGTTTTGAATATTTTATTGCACCCTCAGATTCCAGGTTTTCAAATAGTTGTATCTCAGCCACATATTGTACTTATTTATTCAGCTTTGATATTTGATGTATGTACTGGTCTGGAAATATATTTCCAGTCACTTTCAACATGGATGTCATTACATTAGATATTATTCTTACAGAACATAAGGGCAATTTTTAAGCAGAAACATACACTACTTTTCAAAAGTTTGGGGTAAACAAAAAACTTTTTTTTATTATTTTAAAAAATTACTATCTTTATTTAGCATGAATGCATGAAATGTGACTGTTCATCGAGAATCCTGAAAAAATTCCTGAAAAACACAATTTTCACAAAAATATGAAGCAGCACTACTGTTTTCAGCATTTTTATAATAGTAAGAAATGTTTCTTGAGCAGCAAATCATATTCTAAGCATATTAGACTGTATTTTTACTGTATTTGACTGTATTTTTGAACAAACAAATGCAGTCTTGGCGAACACAGGTAACTTATTAAAACAGTAAATAACCTTTTTGTTGATTTATGTTTTGTTAGGATAAGACAATATTTGGCCAAAAAACAACTATTTAAAAATCTGGAATCTGAAGGTGCAAAAAAAAAATAAATAAATAAATTGCTTCTAAAGTTGTACAAATGAAGTTTTTAGCAATGCATATTACTAATCAAAATTTAAGTTTTGATATATTTACGGTAGGAAATTTACAAAATATCTTTATGAAACATAATCTTTACTTTATATCCTAATGATTTTTGGCATAAAAGAAAAATCGATCAATGCATTTTTTCCTGTTTCTACAAATATAGCCGTGCTACTGAAGACTTGTTTTGTGGTCCAGGGTCACTTATGTATTTTTTATACTGTTCAGAATGGATTTTTCTGTTTTTCTAATTATTCCATTTCTTTCTTGCAGTATCATTGTGAGCACAACTCAGTATCTGTCGCCTGCTCTCCACAAAAGCTTTACGGATGCTGAGTTTGATTTTAAGGTATGTGATTATGATGACCATCAACCATGCACTGCACCACATACTCCCTGGCACTGAAATGCACATTAAACATAAACATAACTTTTAAACCTGCACACATGCCTTTTTCTGAATATCACAACACATCTGAATACACAAACATGCTTGATGTGGGCCTTTACAGTGTCCTGCTGTTGGACACTCTTGGTTCTCTCTAATCCACTCTAATGAAGCTCTCCTCCCTGATCAAGACAGATGGTGCCACTAACCAGGGAGACTGGCTCTGAAAAGTTCAAATCTACTGAATTATTAATGAAGGTTGTCTTTGAGAGAAAACATGGCCCTGTCTACCAGTGTGGGCTTTCATTGGATATCCCCTGAAAGTAACAAAAAAAGAAAAAAAAAAACATAGACTGTTGTGGAGCAGCTTAAATCCGGAATCCATTATGAACTGGTAAAGGTGATAGATCAGTTTAGTTTGACCAGTGAAGTCATGTAAAATTTATTCAGCATATCATAACTAATATCAGTTGACATCCTTAAGGCGTGGTCATGACAATGTTGGCAAAATTTCGCAGACAAAAGAAGTTGCATTGTCTTTAGTCAGTAGTGTGGATGTATAAAGCACAGCTCACACAGAATTTAATTTGAAACCAAGCAGATTTATGTTGGTCAAAGCAGCAAGGTCACATGACCAACTTAATTAGCATGGGGAAATCATTCACAAAGTTCCCGATTCTGGGGATTCCTATTGAAATTCCTGGATTTCGTCAACAAAATGTGCCATTCACCATAGTGTTCAAACAAGAATTCAGAATAGTTTCATATGGAAAATAATTGGTGGCTATGGCTTCCTTTCTTGAAGAAGGGACCAAGTCATGCCCACCCACGAATCAAAAGGTTTGTTCAACTTAAAGTGGCACCAAAGTCCCTTTAAGGTAAGTCATTTCACTCAGTGGCTATCTTTGAAACACCTCTTGGGCAACTTTGAACATCAAATTCTCTAAAACTCTTCAGCAAGCTTACGATTAAATTTCATATTTTGACATCACCAATGAAATCTAACAACAACCATCTCATAAATGTTGTTTCTTATGCTCAAATAGCTGGCTAGACCAGCCAATGCACATATGCAGGCCTAAGTGCACATCTCAGAAAGCCCAAAGTATTCTTAGTTGTTGTACGCGTATGCTAGCGTGTACTCCATTTGATGTTGTGCGTGAACGTCCTTGTCGAAACATGCGCTCTAGAAAGCTTCATCCATGTCTAGTGTCTGCTCTATATTCTCCTATAAATGAAAGTATACTTTGGGCCTGTTGCTCAAATAACATCTGGCTAGATCATCATCTCAGAACGCTGACTGTTTTTATAAAAACTGGTGATTCTAATAGCAGCTGCAGTGACACAAGGCTTTACCAGTTAGCAACTGGCTTTTTTATTTAGAAAGCGGGACTATTCCGCCATATTGCACATTGCCTTTCTCCCATTCACAAGTAATAGGAGTGTACCACCATTGTATATCTAAAGTCTTTGGCAGCACTGCATAGAATGATTGGTGTAAAACATCAAAGTACTGCGAGAGCGATTCAAAAGCCTGCATAGCTGTCTGCTCTCTATAGCTCCTACGGTACATTTGATGTCACACAGATCCGCCACCTTAAGATGAACACACCTAATCAGTTGTGTATATTCATATCTATCAGTGTGGGCTCACTGGGTATACCCTGGAAAAGAGACAGCATAGACCAGTGTAGAGCAGCTTAACCCCAGAATCCAGTTTGAACTGGTTAAGGTACAGTTTAGTTTGACCAGTGAAGCCATGCTAAAACTTCATCAGCATGTCATAACTCTAATAAATATTGAAATATCAATTGACATTGAAGGTTTCAACATCCTTTGTGATTTTTGTTGACAAAAAATGTTCAGAGCAACAGTACATGTGACCTTACCTTTAGTGTTTAGTGTTTAGTTCAGAATAGTTTGATATGGAAAATAATTTGGAGGTGTGGCTGGTTTCTGGAAGGGAAGGGGTTTCATCTAAGACATGCTCACAAATAATCATTCAGTTGTGTATATCCATAGTAATGTTATTGGAAACATGAATTACATTAAATGATTAGTTCACTTCCAGAACAACAGGATTTACAGATAATTTACTCACCCTCTTGTCATCCAAGATGTTCATGACTTTCTTTCTTCAGTCGTAAAGAAATTATGTTTTGTGAGGAAAACATTTCAGGAATTTTCTCCATATAGTGGATTTCTATGGTCCCTCAAGTTTGAACTTCCAATATGCAGTTTAAATGTAGCTTCAGAGGGCTCTAAATGATCCCAACCGAGGAAGAGGGGCCTTATCTAGCAAAACGATCGGTTATTTACTAAAACAATGTCCAATTTATATACTTTGCTCGTTGCGGTATGTTGAAAATCTCCCATCTCATTTTTTCTCCCAATTTCAAAATCACCCTACATCGCTGTTTTACTAAAGGGCGTTTGACTTTCTTCGCTTGTTCACTTCGTAAGTACTGAGTCGGTTGTTCTGCAGCGATGTTGGATGATTTTGAAGTTGGAGTAGAAAATGAGGTGGGAGTTTTTCAACATACCCCAACTGTATTGAACCAAAGTGCACAAGAGTATGGATGCATATCACAGAGCTAGACAAGACGAGCATTTAAGGTTAAAAAGTATATCAGTTGTAACTTTTTGTAGAAAATAACCAATTGTTTCAATAGATAGGACAATTCGTTCTCAGCTGGCATCATTTAGAGCCCTTTAAAGCTGCATTTAAACTGCATTTTGGAAGTTCAAACTTGTGGGCACCATAGAAGTCCATTCCTGAAATATGTTCCTCAAAAAACATAATTTCTTTATGACCAAAGAAAGGAAAACATGAACATCTTGGATGACAAGGGGGTAAGTAAATTATCTGTAATTTTTTTTTTTTTTTTGTTCTGGAAGTAAACTAATTTTGTAATGCTCCTTAAAAATTTTGTTCGAGATCTCCAAAGAAATGTGGCAGCACATGAAGTCTCACAGTGGCATCACTAAACATTTGTGTTTCTTTTTCCGTCAGGTGTGGAATTCGTACTTCAGTCTGGCAGTGTTGTTTATCAACCAGCCCAGTCTACAGCTGGAGACTCTGACACCAGCCAAGCGGAAGAAGGTCTTTGACAAGTAAGACCTGATCCTGCTTATTCACACACCGTAATGGCAAAAACACACTACAGATAAATCAACCTGTCATTGTTTCTAAATACATGCAAATTTGTAATATTCTTTCATTGTAACTGCATTTTGCTACAAACCAAGAGACAAAATTCCAAATTACTACACAAATGTTATGTCACAAATGCTGTCAGCAGAGCTTAAGTTGTATTTAACCCAGATACTCCTTTAAATATCAAACAAATAATAATTTGAGTATTGTAGCGAGGGCTAATCCATGTTAAATCCATTCAGAGTACATGCGACATCTCTCTGTATTCTGTCTTTTCTGGCTAGCTCTCCCTCCTTTTGTTGTTATCTATTAGATCTGCATCTCATGGTTAATAGATACCTGTTCCTTCAGCTATTGGTCAAATACATGAACACAAAAGGCCTTAGATGCTGAAATGCGCGCAAGACTGCTGCACGGCATACAAGATAGATGATCACCCTGTGAGTTAGTTGGGAGGGTCGATTCATCTCTACGCTTCTCCCTTTTACGCCTGTAATCTTCAGCCCAGCGTGTTGCTCTTCTGTTCTTCTGAGTCTAGTATGTTTAATAAAAGATGTTTGTTGTCTAAGATTCCTGCATGGGTTTAAAGGAGTTTTTTGTGTGCGTGTTTTTGTTGTCTTTGCAGGTATGGTGATATGAGGGTCATGATGGCTTATGAACTCTTTAGCATGTGGCAGAATTTGGGTGAGTGTTTTGATTTTCTCCCTTTCTTTCAACTCTGTTTCATGATTCTGTTTCTCTTTTCCTGCATTTCTCTGCACACGCACAGACAGAAATACAAACACAAATGTTTCTCCAGAAAAGCAGTACTGACCTCTAGAGGTGGAAGAAGGTACTGCACTGCAGAAATTACTTCGTAAACCACCATAAGGTGTTGCTGCAAATTTGGACATTTTTATGTCAGGTTTCAGATTCTTCATGATGTATAAAGCTCACTCACTTTGTTACATGAACCCAGGCTTCAGGCTTTAACAATAAATATCCAGTAATCACAATTTGCTTGGTTTGGCTGCAGGTGAGAATAAGATCCACTTCATACCAGGAATGATTGGCCCATTTTTGGGCGTGACGCTTGTACCACAAAATGAAGTCCGAAATATAATGATCCCCATCTTCCACGATATGATGGACTGGGAACAGAGAAAGAATGGCAACTTCAAACAGGTCCATTATACCCGCTTCTGCTTTTCTGTCTTTTCTTAGCTGTTTTTTCTGTTTTCTCTTAACCTGAGTTATGTTCCAGAGAAACAAAAGTATATGTTTATGATTTATTTTCACTCTAAATGCAACAGTATTTCATTTATGATGTCCATTACAATGGACTATGTATGTATGTATGTATGTATGTATGTATGTTTATTATTAACCTTTTTTAAAAAACGTAACATTAACAATTAATTAACAAAAATAACAAAATGTAACATTAATTTAATTTTAAAAAGAATGTTACAAAGTAAGTTTAATGGGGTTTTTTAGCAGCATCCAATCTAATATTACTTGGCAATTTGGGTGGCACCAAATGACAAATATCAATAATGAAATGTTACCGTTTTATTATAAGCACGTAATTCATTTTATGTTTATGGTGCAGGTGGAGGCAGAACTGATAGACAAACTGGACAGTCTGGTATCTGAAGGCAAAGGAGATGAGAATTACAGGGAACTCTTCAGTTTGCTGTAAGTACACAAACACGCGCGCACACACGCACACACTCACACACTCCCTCTACCTTTTGCACTGACACACACAGCTACACATCCAGCCATTTGAGTGCTCTTGTTATAACCCGAGTGTCTCTGATTTGCCTTGTGCTGCGGGATTATTAGAACTCAACTGTTTGGGCCATACCCCAGGTAAGAGGAAACTAACCCTGTTCAAGCTATCAGATGCCACTAAAATGGATCTTCTATTAAAAGCCCTTTGTTTACTTTCAGCCCATGAAATGCCATTAAATAATGCTATATAAATGTGTGTTGTTTACGTCTAGTCTGCTGGAGAAGATCGAGCAGGAGACCTGGAGAGAGACGGGCGTCTCTTTCGTCACATCCGTCACGCGTCTCATGGAGCGACTGCTGGACTACAGGTAAAACTCTTATTCTAGTGTCTACGAATAAGTGTGAGTGTTGTTTTAGTATTATTTATGTTTTCATCCCTGGTAGCAAACGTACATCACAGAGACATCTATTTGACGTCTGCATTTACCTTTGCAAGACGTATTTTTTAGAGTGTTTGCTCATCTGCAATACATTCATTGGACGTTTTCTATCAGATGTCAAATAGATGTCTGTTAGATGTCTTTAAGATGTTTATGATTTAGAATGTAAAACTGACATCTTGCAGACATCTGTCCGATGTTTGTACACAGCAGATACCATCAAGATCAAGAGATCTTTAACAGACATCTATCAGATGTATGTGTGCTATCTAGGATGGTGTTTATTAATATTTTGAATGACCTATTTTTTCTTTTCTATTTATTTTTAGCATTTATTTTATTTTTAGTAACTTCAGTACTTAAACTTATTTTAGTTAGTTGCCAAGGCAAGTTTTTCATAATACGTGCATTATTTTCTTTATTTCAATTGCCAAAAATTATTAATAGAGTAGAAATTTATTTAAAAACCCGGTAACACTTTAGTATAGAGAACATTTCTCACTATTAACTAGTTGCTTATTAGCATGCCTATTCATACCATATTGGCTATTTATTAGTACTTGTAAAGCACATATTCTGCATGACCATATTCTACGTCCCTAATCCTTCCTACTATCTAAAGTTAAAGTTGATGTCTGCATTTACATCTGGAAGATGTGTTTTTTGGAGTGTTCTCTGATAGCACACGTACATCTCTGAGATGTCTATTTGATGTCTGCATTTACATCTGCAAGACATCTGCAAGACGTAGTTTGCTCATCTGCAATACGTCTATAGGACGTTTCCTATCAGATGTCATATAGATGTCTATTATATGTTTTTAAGATGTTTATGATTTAGAATGTATGTAAAACTGACATCTTACAGACATCTGTCAGATGTTTGTACACAGCAGATGCTTTCCAGATCAAGTGATCTTTAACAGACATCTTGCAGACATACTTGTGCTATCTTGGATAATGCCCATGTATAGTTAGTGGGTGGGGCAACTTAGGGCGTATCTAATGAGACTTCCTGTTTCTTGTGTCGGCAGAGATTGCATGAAAGGTGATGAGACAGAAAACAAGAAGATCGGTTGCACTGTTAACCTGTTGGTGAGTCTTACCCTTCATTCGATCTGCTCTCAACTGAATATTTGCCATGTTGGATTTTTGCAATTAAACAAAAGTAACCTGATGATCATATGATCTGATTTTGTAGAATTTCTACAAGTCAGAGATTAATAAAGAGGAGATGTACATCCGATATATACACAAGCTGTGCGACATGCACCTGCAGGCAGAAAACTACACAGGTGAGACACTATTTCGAGTTACTTCAGATAAATAAACTTAAAATCACACAGAATGTGTTTTTGCATTTAAAAAAAAACGAATGAAAAAAAAATGTAAACTTGAATGAAAAACTTGTAAACTTCAGTGTCACTTTTCATATGCAAGATGATGCAAAAGACACAAACGCAATGTTCTTCTATTACAATTTACATTTTATTTTGCTTGAACAACCCCTTGTAGTGCATGTAAGTATACATGTTATCACTATATGTGACCCAGGACCAAAAAACTAGTCATAAGTGTCCATTTTTTGAAAGTGAGATTTATACATCATCTGTAAGCTGAATAAATAAGCTTCCATATTGATGTATGGGTAGTTAGGATATGACAATATTTGGTCTAGATACAACTATTTGAAAATCTGAAATCTGAGGGAGCAAAAAAATCTAAATATTGAGAAAATCACCTTTAAAGTTGTCTGAACGAAGTTCCTAGCAATGCTATTACTAATCAAAAATTACGTTTTGATATATTTACAGTAGGAAATTTACAAAATATCTTCATGGATCTTCATGGAACATGATCTTTACTTAATATCATTATGATTTTTGACATTAAAGAAAAATCAATAATTTTGACCCATACAGTGTATTGTTGGCTATTGCTACAAATATACCCGTGCTACTTAAGACTGGTTTTGTGGTCCAGGGTCATACATTTGTTTTTTGAGAATTTAACCTATGACTTTTGTGTTGCTAGCATCATGCTCTACCACCTAAGCTGAAGGAAGTATATTACACAAGAGATTTAATCTTTATCAACTGTTGTATCTCACAGAGGCAGCGTTCACCCTCCTGCTGTACTGGGAGCTGCTTCACTGGGAGGAAAGACCCCTCCGAGAGTTCCTGCACTATCCTGCACAGAGCGAATGGCATCGCAAAGAGGGTCTCTGTCGTAAGGTCATCCACTACTTCAACAAGGGAAAGGTATTTACAGATATCGCTTTGTTTCAGTAACATTTTACCATATTTGGAGTAATTACTATAGAATTAAACCAAAAACTGTTTAAGCACAATGATCCTCTATTGACTTACATTAGAAAATAGCAAAATATTGTCTGAAAAAATGGTGGGTGGAAATGGTTGCTAAAGCAGGATTAGTCTGTAATGTTTTTAAAGCAAATGGATAACGTACAGACTCCATTCACACTTTTGTGGATGATTTCAGCTTTACTGCAAACACTGAAAACACTGTTATCATGAGCAGCTCACGTGAAAAGATCATAGTGCTTTGTTACATTACATATTTATAATTGTAACACAGTCTTTGTGATTTGGTAATCGCACTAAAACATTCCAGGTATTATCACGCTTAAAAGGTTAGTTCACCCAAAAATGAAAATCCAATCATTAAGTACTCACCCTCATGTCGTTCCAAACCCATGAGACCTTCGTTCATGTTCAGAACACAAATTAAGAGATATTTGATGAAATCCGAGAGCTTTCTGACCCTGCATAGACAGCAACGCAACTACCACGTTCAAGGCCTAGAAATGTAGTAAGGGCATCGATAAAATAGTCCATGTGACATCAGTGGTTCAACCTTAATTTTAATAAAGTTACGAGAATACTTCTTGTGCGCGTAGAAGACAATTTAAGCCTCGACTCTGCACATTTGTGCTACTTCTGTTAGGCAAATGGATTTGGAATTTCACTTACCCATGTTGTTAGATAAACAGATCTACCAGTTCTTCCATTTCATCACAGCCATAACAAGTCAATGGAGTTTTTAGGGGTTCAAGCACATAGCACTGAAACCCTATTGTAATTGTTAGAATGGTAATTCTAACATTGTTAGACATGGATGAGAGATTTCCACATTAAACTGATCATGCAAACCAAACCGTAAGTTGTGGAGGCTTGAAACTTGGAGGGATGGTAGTACTCACACCGCCTACGATACAGCGGTCGAAAGTACGAAATTGCTCATAACTCCTAAACCGCCAGTCGCAGGCTGAAAGATAAGAGAGATGAATATCAATAATTAGCAAAAAAAAAAAAAATTAACTCACCGTGGCAAAGGGACGCCAAAAGGGGGCAGGGCCACTTTTAGTAAAATGCCTGTAACTCCTGAACGAAATGAGATATCTTCGCCAAATTCTGCAAACTTATCTAAAAGCTCAAGCTGAGGTTACCAAAAAAATCGCTGAGATTGGCCACTTGGTGGCGCTATAAGAGGGGGAAAAAAATAAAAATGGCTATAACTTGGCAACCATTTGTCCCATCAACATGAAAATCAGCGTGCACGGTCTAAAGTGCCACAAGTGTCTATGGGGACGTTTGCATATCTAAAAAAAAACATGGCTGCCATTGGCCGATGAAGTTTGAGCACCTAATAGACAAGGTTAACGGAGGCCAATTGGAACGAAACTCGGTGGGCCTGTTTGACTCAAAGAAATTTGAAAGAAATCGGCCAATGGGGGGTGGTATCGCATTTTTTGAGGGCGTAAATGATTGTACATTGCACGGTTTTCCGCACATACACACATATAATAGACCTTTTATGCTAGACCTCCTCGTTCCGAACAACTTTGCCTCTAGAATCATTGCTGTCAATCAAACAGTTTTTAAATAATTGAGAAGATGTGAAAAACCTACTTTTGTAAGCTAGTCCTAGGTTTTTTGCTCAGTCTAGAAAAAAAACACCGCAGTGCAATTCTCTGCATTCTCTAGGTAAATAATTATCAAAAACATCTTGAAATGTACTCTTTCGGAAGCTATATAAAGGGTCATTTAGAAAAGGGGCCTGTCCAAATATACCCTAAAGCCTAAATGTAAACTCAAAACTTCACAAAACCCCCTGAGCACATGCAACAGGTGGTTCTTAACAAGCATGCAAAGTTTCAGGGAGATTGGACCACAGCTGGCGCTATAACAGTCATAAATATTATAAAGATGTCACATTTCTATGGTAAATCACCGGGATTTGATTTTTTTATTTTTTTTAATAATAGATTTAGGTGGGTACAGGCTTGCTAAATAATATGTCATGTATTTTTCCTTATGTGATTAAATACCTGAAGTGCTAAAGTGTTTGTTTGTTTGTTTGTTTGTTTGTTTGTGTTTTTGACCTTTTAAACCTTATAAAGAAAGTCAATGGGGTCCAAAAATAACGCTGGGAGTTCCTGGGACAAATTGTTCCAGGTCATTTCAGTGGAAAACCAGCTATTATAAGATTTAAAAGTTGACTTGTTAAAGTTGCAATGAAATGAAAGTAGTAATAGATCTTTTCTTCCATATTGTTACTTACATGCAAATATAGCGCATTATCGAACAGGGGTGCATTTTCCAAAACCAACTATGGTCTCAAGTTTCATTGTTACTAATAGAGTTCTATGGAATTAACGAGCATAGTTAGTTAATGATGCTTTTGGGATGTGATGTGTGATGTGGCATTTCTTTTTATAAACCTTCCTAAAACTTGTCATGCCAAAACTGATGGGGTTTCTTTTCTAGAAATGCGGATGTAGTTTTAAATTGCGTATGCTGTCCTGTTCTTGTTCTCTTCCCAGTGTTGGGAGTACGGCATCCCGCTGTGTCGTGAACTAGCCTTCCAGTACGAGTCCCTGTACGATTATCAGAGTCTCAGCTGGATACGGGTCGGTGCTTTTTGATGTTCCTTTTTTAAAATGTGAATATATGAATAGAGATTATATAACAGCACTTTGAGTGGCCCACACAGCTATTAATGTACTGTTATGTATTATGCTCAGAAGGAGGTCAACGCTGTGTGAATATTTAGCTGTTTCTTTCTTCATAGAAAATGGAGGCGGCATATTATGACAACATCATGGAGCAGCAGCGACTAGAACCCGAGTTCTTCAGGGTGGGATTTTATGGTCGGAAGTTTCCTTTCTTCCTCAGGGTGAGCTACTGTGATATTTATTGCAAATAGCAGTAAATTATGTAGTATATCTGTTTTTTATAGATTTTTCTTTCTCTCCACATAGAATAAGGAGTTTGTTTGTCGAGGGCATGACTACGAGAGACTTGAAGCCTTTCAGCAAAGAATGCTGGGAGAATTTCCACAAGCTATTGCAATGCAGCACCCAAATCAACCAGATGAGGGGATTTTACAGGGTGATGCCCAGTGTATCCTTTACCAATAAAAAAAGTGTTTTGTAGTCTTTTAATGGAAAGGGGATGAGGATTATTTATTTATTTATTTATTTATTTATTTATTTATTCACTAAATTATTGTACATATGAAAATAAATGTTCAACCAAGAAAGAAATTGTGTTTAAATTAGTGCTGGGCAATTAATCGTGCGATTAATCACATCTAAAATGTGTGTACTGTGTATATTTATTATGTATATATAAATACACACACATCCATGTATATACTTAAGAAAATCATGTTATTTTTTATAGTGAACATATATATATATGTAACATAAATTATATGAATATAAATATATACATGTAAATATTTTCAAAATGTGTATGTAAACTGTATGTGAGTGTCTTTGTATATACATAATAAATATACACAGTACACACACATATATTATGTACAAAAAAAAAAAAACTTCTATTTTGGATGCGATTAATCGTGAGTAATCGTTGCCTAGCACTAGTTTAAATTAATTTCAGCTGAAGTCAATTTAAACTTGCAATTTAACTTTAACAGAATCTTGAATGTATATATGAATATATATATATTTTCATGAAGTCACAATTTGAAAAATTTATATACATATATATATATATATATATATTCTTTAAAAATTGTAATTTAACTTTCATGAAGTCACAATTTGACTTGAATTTTGAATCAATTTTTCGTAATTAATTAAAGATGCCAAGTGTATCCTTTACTCTAAAAACATTATTTATTTATTTATTTTACTTCAAAATACTACTTGAAGGGCAGCTTGGACACTCTGCAAAATATCTTCTTTTGCTTTGTTCTAAATAAATAAACATAAAAATGACATACAATTGTGCTAGCTATTTCATTTTTAGGGTTATCTACTCTTTTTTAAACTACTTGTTTGAAATACAGTAGCTGTTTTTCCTTCATGTAAAGCTCCATAGACCTCCAGATCTACGCTGTGACTCCTGTTCCAGAAAACATCGACGTGCTGCAGATGGACCGCGTGCCGGACCGCATCAAGAGCTTCTACAGAGTCAATAATGTCCGGCGATTCCGTTACGACCGGCCCTTCCACAAGGGGCCCAAAGACAAGGAAAATGAATTTAAGGTGAATTTGTAGTTCTTAGTCATTTATCTACTAGTGTTCTTAACATCAGACATGGGCTGAAGTTGCATCATGTGTGTGTTTTTTCAGAGTCTCTGGATCGAGCGAACCACACTCATCCTCACCCACCCTCTGCCCGGGATCTCCCGCTGGTTTGAGGTGGATAAGCGTGAGCTGGTGGGTGATTCATCTAAACCGAAGCTGAATATATCATCAGCATGATTTATTGAATCCTTGAAACCTCTAATATAATTTTACACTACCCAAACAATAAACTCAAGATAACAGTTTTATAATAATGAACAGAAATTTGCAATATACATTCAGAGCACCTGTGTTTGCCTCATGCACGTCATGTATTGTAGGTTGAAGTTAGTCCGCTGGAAAATGCCATTTATGTGGTGGAGAACAAGAACCAGGAGCTGCGCACCCTGATCAGCCAATACCAGCACAAGCAGCTTCACGGAAACATCAACCTTCTCAGCATGTGCCTCAATGGAGTCATCGACGCTGCCGTCAACGGAGGAATTGCCAGATATCAGGAAGTCAGTGCAAATTTGACCAAATTTGACTTTAAAAAAACAATATTTCTTTTCAGAAACCTCACATTAGTAGAGCTGCTTCTTCAAATTCATCTGACATGCCTTTTTTGTTGGTCAATTGAATGAACATCAGCTGTTCCGTCTGCATACAAAAGCATAGTTTCTTAATAAGTTGTCAACTGTTTCTATCCCAGGCATTCTTCGATAAAGAGTACATTAGCAGTCACCCAGAGGATACAGAGAAGATAACCCAACTCAAGGATCTGATGCAGGAGCAGGTGAACACCTCCAGAACTTCTTCGTTTTAACCACTCAGAAGAGATTTATAAACATCAAATAATGGTTCTTATTGTATAAACCAAACAGGTTCACGTCCTCGGCGTTGGTCTGGCCGTCCATGAGAAACTAGTGCATCCAGAAATGCGTCCCCTGCACAAAAGCTGATCGATCAGTTTCAGATGATGAGGAGCAGCCTCTGTCATGTGAGACCTCTCAGGAATTTACTGATTTATCAACAATATTCATATTCAACAATATTAATATTAACTCTAGGGCTGCCCTCGACTAAAGATTTTTCTGGTCAACTAGTAGTCGTTCATTTTAAGGACTAGTTGACTATTAGTCGCATGTTTATTAATAAACCATATAAAAAATAATAATGTTCCTTTAACTGCCTACATAGCCTAATAAGCGTTCAAGCGCTTGACACAGCGCACTGGCAGATATAATAATTATAAATGTTTCAGGGAAAAGAGCAAGGAAACGGCATTAACGTTTTAAAAATATATTAATAAACTAGCATTTTCTTTGTTTTCGGCTTAAGAGTTGAAGTCTGCGACACTGACTCATCATCTCTGCAACAGTGGATGTGCCTACATGTTTACAGGAATATTTGTTTGCTATTTGAATTGGTTCATTTAAAAGCAGACATTTCACTCTCTGTAAGACAAGTATACAAAGAGTTTTGAAGTTTCACACTCAAGTTCACAGAGAAACGACAGAAAGCGCATCCTGTTTGCTTTCATTATTTTACAAAAGCACAATGTTTTGTTGTTATACTGAGTGCACACAGATAAACATAGATTCGAAACATGTATTATTTTTATCTGTATGACCAAAAATGACGGCGTATTTTAAGAGCAAGTGACCGCACTGGCGCCCCCAGAGCACGCTACTATTCAGCTTTCACACTCTGCACAGACACTTTAATAGCACACATTTTTCTAGGTTAACATTAGATTGAGTGGTCATGTAAAGTTGCTACTACTTGCATATTTCAGATAAAAAGACATATTTCAGGTACTATATTACCACATAGACCATCAGTTAACGAATTGTCCATCATGGACTGTGTGACTTCGCCACTTCCTGTGTTTTTTTTTTTTTTTTTTTTTTCCTGCGACTAAGTGACTAATACAATTTTGGTCTCTTTTCGTCGACTAATGGTTAGTCAACTGTTACAGGGTAGCCCTAATCTGCTTGTTTATCTTCTACCCCAATAAAGCAAAATTCACATAAAGATTCCAATAAATCACAATTTATTTTAGTTTTATTGTAATTGTGTTGGCTTATCTGTCAAACCTAGCAACTAGCATAAGACATGCTACCAACATGCAGAGCTGGGTAAATTACTTACGAATTGTAGTCCGTTACTGATTACAGATTACATGATGAAAAATGTAGTTAGTAACGTAATCTATAGGTTACTAATTTTAGGTAATGTATTCTGACTACTTTTTAGATTACTTTTAGATTACTTTTTTTGTCTAAAATCTTTAATAGTCAGGCTTTCTCAAGCGACAATTAAAGTTTGATGACTTCACTCATGGGCGTTTATTTGTCCGAACAAATGCTTCTAGAATGAAAATATGCTAATTGCATTCGTGATGTTACCTACTTGGTACAACCAAGGCCCTTCAGTATATCTTGCCCACCCACCAAATGTTCTGTTTGAAAAGGAAATACAATACAAGAAAGAAAACTGCACTTTTGAATGTATTTCATGGGGTCTTGAAAAACATATTGCTTCTGTCGCTTTATTCTTTGCACAGATTTAATGTCTAGTAGTTTTTTGTAAGATAAACTGGCGTGCTGTATGAAATATGTGCTGGCATGAGTGCAGACAGTGTGGATATTCAGAGTAGTGTTTCTATGTGGCCCTGCAGGGCCTGCCCGGGCTGGATAAGCTGAGTCCGGCCTGCTCAGGGTCCAGCACCCCACGCGGCATCCTGGCCACCCACAGTCCCATGAGTCCTGAAAGTATCAAGCTCATGCATCGGCACAGGTGAGTCCACCCGTACAGACACAGTCACGCATGCACACACATGTATATATTGTATGTAAACTCTGTAAATGAGCCCAAGTATGCATTAGAACAAGAAAAAAAAACATGCTGTATGATATGTATGATGGAAGGAATCTTTCAAGTTTCAACTTGACTGTAAATGCAATTTGTTATTTGAGTTATTTTCTGTAGTATTTGTTGCACAACACAGATACACATACTTAATATACATAAGTGAAATATGTTTTTTTTTTTTTTTTTTTTTTTTTTTATTGAGTTATACTAGCTTAATAGCACTATAAATATGTTATGAGATATACAATAATAGCATTATGAGGTGCCAAAAAGAAAATATGAACTGTTTATATATATATATATATATATATTTTTTTTTTTTTTTTTTTTTTTTGTGCATGTTTTATTTGTTTTCATGTTATAAAATGTAAATTTTTCATCTAAGATTTCATTTTATTTCAGCATTTTTTTAAATTAACAAACTATTTTTAAAGCAGCAGTTCACCCAAAAATGAAAATTACACCATGATTTACTCACCCTCAAGCCATCCTAGGTGTATTTGACTTTCGTCTTTCAGATGAATACAATCAGAGTTATATTAATAAATGTCCTGGCCCTTCCAACCTTTACAATGGCAGTGAATAGGTGTTGAGATTTAGAAGTCCAATAAAGTGCATCCATCTATTATAAAAAGTACTCCACATGGCTTTGGGGGCATTAATAAAGGTCTTCTGAATGATGCATTTGTGTAAGAAAAATATCCATATTTAGAAGTCCGCTAAATGTTGTACGTATGTTCACGTTTTTTGCAGTGAACTATCCCTATAACCTTAGCCCAAACTTTGTATGTATATTCAGGATTTTATTTTGTATATTCCCAAAAGTACATTCCATATTTGTTTCATTTAAATACTTATTTCCTGTATGGCACCTCATACTGCATTATAATGAATTTGTCATCAGTGTGTGTTATGCAGACATCAGTGTGTATTATAGACAGAGATTCCTGCTTTCTGTAGACACAGCCCTTCCTCTCTCTTCACAAACACTCCTTGACCGTGTATTCCTCATAAACACGCGTACGCGCTCATGCTGCCCACCCTGAACACACTAGCTTCAGCTCCACCACGTCTCTCTCATGTCTCTCTCTGTTTGTTCCTCTCTCCTTTTCTCTCTTCTGTCACTTTTCCTTACATATGTTTGACATCTTTCTATGTGCATGCTTTATACTCCTCTTTCTCTCTTGTTTATTGTCTCTCTCCTACTTTTTTGTTCATATGTGCATGGCTGCCTGTGTTCTACCACCAAACAATCTCTCTTTTCTTCATCTTGACTGATTTTCCTCATACATGCATGCGGTCCCCTGTTCTCCACTTCTGCTTTTCTTTTCCATCCCTCTATTCCCTATCCCTCCCTCCCCCTGTCTCTCTTTCCCTCTCTATCTATCTCTAGCCCTCTGAATGTGTTGGGCTCTGTCCGCCACTCCTCCTCTTCTCTCTCCTCTCACACCTCCAGTGAGACAGGAAACCTGCTCATCCTAACAGACAGTATGATGGAGCACCCAGAGGACCTCTACCGCATGCAGGTGAGCTACATGAGTTCATAATACACACATGTAGTGGTTTAAGGAGGTGAGGGTATGGAATTGAGAACCACTGCTGTAATGCCTTAGCTAGCAATGCCTTGGTTATCACCCAGAACACCATAGAAACCTTGCATCCACCTAGCAACATGTAGTAACCAGCCACCACCTAACCTAACAACTCAACAGAACATTATAGCATCTGCATAACACTCTAGCACAGCACTGCATAGCACTGCTAACACTCTACCAAGCACCTATACTATCCTAGCAATATCTCATGCAAGTAAACATGCAACCACCTATTACCTAGCAATATCCCAGCAAACTTCTCATAAACAATCTAACTACATCCTAACATTGCTTTACCTAACATCTGCATAGCAATACCCAAGCAACTGCCTAGCAACACCTTAGAAACAACACATCACCTATTAATTGCCTGTTGACCTTTCAGAACACCCTAACATCCACATATCAATACCCTAGCACGGCAAACTTTTAGAACAACCTAGAAACTACCTAACATCCTAGCACTACTTAGCAACTCCTAAGCAACTGCCTAGCAGAACCCTAGAGCCATGGGTTGTTTTTCATGTCTGCAGGTTGAAGCAACCCCAATAACATGATATTTAGCTGCTGAAATGCGAATTGTACCAGGGGAATCCCACCAAAAAAAATTGTATTTTCCCCCGGGAATGCAATTTTTTTACAGAGGGGGACTGCATAACGACAAGAACACTGTATCTAATCTTTAAAGTACTGTTTTCCTGCCCATTGTAACATTTCAGCCCAGTCCATCATCGTCCAGTCTGAGCTCGACGCATTCAGCTCCGTCTCAGATGATCAACTCAGGGCACGGCAGCATCAGAGGTAAGTGCCACTTTTCATAACAACTCCAGGTTTTGCCCCGAGTGTTTCCCAACCAGTGTTTGAGAACTAATCTATTGTCATTTGAACATTAACTTACTGTGGTGACAGTCAGGAATCTTAGTGCTTTTAGCTTAACTCAGAAGAACAGCTCAGTTGAAAGAGAAAAAATGAGAGAAGTTTTATTTACTTTCTCTTCAGTTGGGTCCCCATCACTACCTGACAGATACAGACACAACCGAGAGATGTTAATGCTCCTACCACCGCACAGGGACCGTCCCAGCAGTGCCATGTACCCCAACATGACCGAGAACGGACAGGTGCGTCTACCACAAGACACAGCTAACTTGATTTTTTAAAATCCAGTAGACTCTGCCAGGAATTGACTGTTTTAATGGTAAGATGATGACAGTAATGTAATATTAAAATACATTATTTTTTCTTTTGAATTTTTCACCAGCCTACTAACCATCAGAGGGCTCTTTACCATCAGGTCATTGGTCCCTGCAAACCCTGCAGTGACCCCAATCTCTCTGTGGCTGATAAAGGTATGACTGGGTGTGTATGATTCTCTGAACCCACTGTATCCCTCTATTCCTTCACAGTCCCACAGTTCCCTCAGATTGGGCAGAAACCTTAACAATGCGGTTTACTAGTTCCAACTCAGAAAACAAGACTTCCTTGGTAAACCATCTTCACCAAGATGTTTGTTTAGTTATATTGCTGAAGCGTGATTCTGAAATAGAACAGCTCTCGATAAAACAGGCTTACCAAGGAAGTCTTGTTTTTTAAGCTAATGTTTGATAAACCAAACACGTTTCAAGGCTGGGTAGTGCTAGTTTAGCTAGCTTACCATCATGCATGATGTTCTCCAACTCAGTACAACTGGTTCTTTGTAAAGGTTTGCTGAGAAAGTCTCATTTCTCAATTTGGCTGCTAGATTAGCAGCCAGTTGGATTACCAGCGTCAACATTTTAAGCAGGAATTCCTGAGGTATCTGACCTTCAGATGAGGATCCAGCTGGTCAGTGATGATATGTATAGTGATGATGGTCTTTGTTCTTTCTGGCAGTGTTGACAGCTCCCAGCAGCTGGAGTTTGGACAGTGGCACCAGGGACACTCTACCGTTCCTCTCTGCTCATGTCGGGAGTGTGATGGCCCCACCCGTTCCCCCCCGCACCCTCCCTCCCGGTAAGAAACAACAATATCTTTGAGGAAAGGTTTCAGTGAAAAGAAAGACATTTCATGAAACCATTCCATTACTGTTGGAATGTCCTGAAAGATAAATCTTGGAGGATCTTCTACGCATGATGAAGTACCACAATGTATCTGTTCAGCTACACAAGCTGATTATGACAGATGTTTGGAACGTCTATTTGCCAAGGTGTGCATGGACTGTTTGGAGGAATTTATGAAAACATGAAGCCAATAGAAGAAATCAAAAGATCCCTGCTTAAATTTTTTTCACATTGTCGAATTCTAGTGGAATCTTTGTTAGATTGGACTTGGCTTCATTAAACATCCTCCTGTGTTTTAAACAGCTGTTGCTGCATCTTGAGGGACGTAGTTGAATCACATCTCTTAGCTTAAATTGCTATTGCCATTTTAATTTGATTACAGAAATATTACACTTCACGTCAACTGTCCAAATGTAGCATCCTCCCTTTCACCCTCCCTACATTGGAAGTGTAGCATCCTCTCTGTCATTTCAATAGTTTTTCCCACATTTGATCCTTTGCTGATCCATTGCTCCCCCTTCCTTCTTTCCCACCCATTCAGAAAGAATCTTTCATAGTGCTTGCTGAGTGAATGCGCATGCCGACGTGTGTTTGCGCGCAAGTGTGTACCGGCGTGTGCTCTTTCCAACCCTGGTTCTGTCCAACTGTGTCTCCCCTTTAGGACACTTCTCGATGCACTTTGATGCTTTCCACCACCAGATCAACGAACTCCCTCCAGCTCTCCCCGCGCGCTCTTTAAGAAAGGTATCCTCCGCCTAGATATGTCCTGTTAGTCCTCGTCATGCATGTCCACACTAGTATTCCAAGACGTCCTCTTGACCTCGGATGTCCCCCAGTCAAAACACCCTGAGCCGAACTGTACTTGAGTCTGGTTCTGGATATTTTTGGTGTTTGGGAGTTGTTGGTGTCCCTAAGATGCTAAGTGTTATGGGTTCATATTGTAATTGTTTCATGTGCATTCATATATGTATGCATCAGTAGTGCAGTTATTGTACATCTGTATTGTGTATGTATGTGCTTGGGTTGTATTTTCTCTGGAGACCAGTAGGATGAAATTGGTAGGTTTCGGTTTCCAGAAACGGCAAATACTTCTACATTTGTGGATCCATAAAGACCCATAAAATGTACAAATGGCCACGCCCACTCTTACGACAAAAATAAGGTGGATACCAGGGGTTGGACAATGAAACTGAAACACCTGGTTTTAGACCACAATTAGTATGGTGTTGTGGTCAATGCAGCATAATTTCATTTTGGGAATGACAAATACAAGTCCTGCACAGTAGCCATAGGGATTTTGAACCATTCTGCTCTTGCAGTGGACAAGTGGACAGGTCACTACGTGATGCTGTTGCAGGTAAACGTTTCCTGACTCGCTCCTCCAAAACACCCCAAAGTGGCTCAACACTATATTGGCCAGTGTTTCAGTTTCATTGTCCAACCCTGTAGGTAAACAATAATGAGTACTAGAGCAGGTATGGAACTAAAGTCTGCATGAAGAAAGTTCTCCAGGTGATGGATTGGGCACCCTTGTTTTTAGGTCTTCCTAATGTCATCCTACTGGTCTTACGTTTGAACATTGCAACAGAAAAGGTTTTAATGCAATATACTGCATATAAACACCTTGTTTACCTTTCCTCACCAGTCGCCCCTGCACCCTATACCTGCCTCACCCACCAGTCCACAATCGGGCCTGGATGGCAGTAACTCCACCTTGTCCGGCAGCGCCAGCAGTGGCGTCTCCTCCTTAAGCGAGAGCAACTTCGCCCAGTCCTCCTCCGAGCCTCCGGCTCGAGCCGACACCTTGGACTCGATGCCGAGCAGCCAGGCCTGGACCACAGACACGGAGGAAGCCGAGAGTCCCTACCTCCCTGTACGCTACAGCGTCTCCGAGCCTGAAGTTCTGGACCCTCTCAAGCCGGCTCCTTGCCGTAGTCACTCAGCCCCTTTGGGCGTAACCCCAGGGATGCCCACCGACGGGCACCACCATCATCACCTCCATCTCCACCATCACCATCCACATGCAGTACACATCACCCACCCACACTATCACCACCATGAGCCTCCACCTGCTCTGCCTCCCAAACCCTACTTGAGGGAAGGGTGCATCCCTGAGGAGGACCTGAGGCCGGTTCCAAGGCCAATGCCCCGCAAGATTTCCCAGCCTCTGCTCACTAACAAGGAGGAGCAGGCCAAGGTGGCCTGGGAACATGGCATCAGTGAAGAGTAGATGAAGGACAAGCTTCAGCTTGGACTGTTGGCTTTGATGTGATAGGTGGTTGGGTTTTGGGAGAGTTCCAAGAAATGACTGGGTTTGGTCCTCTACTTTACTTCCCATGTATCCAGTGTAGGTCTTTGAAACCTATTAAGAAGTGCTTGACATGTTGCTGAGACTCTACATGCTAGTGAGACTTTTTGTTTTGTGCTTAGTGGTTGTTGATTGGGAGTTGCCCAGGAACCTTGAGTTCAAACTGCTTGTAGAGCCCAAGCTACTTCCCCTCTTTAGTATCAGTTTATTGGTATGGTAAGAATCCCGAAAGTTGTAAAAGTACGAAAACCTTTCAGATGAAACAGGAAGCACAAAATCAGATTCAGGTGGTTTTCAGGTGTACCAGATCCAAGCGTTTCATGTCCTCATAGATAGATACACATCTTGTCTACAGTTTGTTAACACTTCATAATCATCATTACGATAGTTTTGATTGGCACCATACATCTTTAGAAAGAGTAAGGTTGACAGACCTTACCAATAAACTTCAGTTCTGGTTGGGTTGCACTTTAGCGCTTAACCTTTGAGCACCAAAAAACATAGTTTTGTCTGTTTTTTTAGATAAATTATTTAAAAATAATTTAGAAAGTACCAGCAAAAGTGGATCTGTGGTTCCTTAGTGGCTAAAATCGAAAAATCAAGTTGACTAGCATCTGCTAGCCCACATAAGGGTGGATTTCAGATGATCTTTAAAGAAGTTGACAACGCATACTTCCCAGTCCAACGCAGAAGCCTCAGATGTGGATTTATTAACACAGCAGTTGATATAACATGCTAACACTTCATTACAGACCTAAAAACACTTAACAGAATGTCTGCTACCTCCTGCACAGTTGCGGGAAGCTTCTCCTCAGAGAGAATCTGCACTGATGTGACAGTAAGAGGCTTTTACAATCTTCGTAAAGCCTCATTACACCCACAATATTGTCGTGCTGCGAAAGCAAATCAGCCACTCTGAGCGCTACTACCCCGTTACGCTAATAACACAACAGCCAAAGCGCTGTTAAATCAAAGCCATTTCACAGATGTCTCCTCGCGGTAAAGCGGCTTTTGGTCTCAGTAGGTTCCTTTGGGAATTGATTTCCGTTCCTCTGAGTTGACAGTTTTCATAAAGAAGTATATTTTTAGATAGAGCTGTTATACAATTCCAAGACTTTAATATAATTGTATAGTATGAAAAATACTAGAGAGTTAGAATAAATACAGCTTAGATTATATCATATACTATATTGCTATGGAAGATTATATCACATTTTTAAAGGTGGAAAGGAGGCACGGTTCACAAGTGTGTTTTAGGTTGTGAGTTGAGCGACTTTGAAAAGTCTTTCAGCTGCTGATTGATGCAAATTCGGTACCTGATGTTGTTCGCATATTAACTTCTGACGACTTGAAAGTATGTGTTATTTAAAAAGCTAATTTTTATGTACAACGTGCATGTTCTCTTCAGTGGTGGTGATAATATTAGCCTACATCACTTGAAGAGAGGGTCTGGTTGAGATATTGCTTGTACTGTATATCTACACATCTTCATCCACAACATCATTAACTAGCATTTCATGTCATGTGAAACTTAATTATACACGCAGCATATTGAGTCTGGGATAAATTATTTATAAAACATGGGATAGATCATTTTCCAAAGGAAAGCAAGAACATGTATCCAATAAAGCGACAAGTGGTAAAATCTATATTTTCAATGTTTATCTTAGTTTGTTGGTCAGTTTGTGTCATGCTGGCTAGCCTCGCCCACAGTGAAATCTCACTGGTCCAAAACACTAAAAGCTAGATTCTGATTGGTTGTGACTGCATTTTCACACAAAGTATATAGTTAAGGCTCCTCGTAGTATGAAATGTACTTCAACCTTAATACTTTAAGAATCCCAAAGACAAAAGGCAAGTTTTAGGTGAACTTAAGGCATTTCTGTGTGATTTTTTTTTTTTTTTTTAAATATGAAGACTGCTATTCATGGCCAGATATGTGCAGAAAGAATTGCATGTTATCTTTATGGCTGATATGACTCATAGTTCATCACTTAAAGGCCTTTTAATGGCTTGAGAAAGCAAAAACAAACAATGTTTTGATAGATGAAACTTCTGTACGTGTAGGAATCTCCCATTCGTTACATTAATAATATTCCCATAAATTTTCCTTTAATCAGACATTGCAGTTGTTATTCCATTCTGTCTATTCATTTGTATGCATTTCCTCCTGAAGTAAAACTTAGGTAACTGGTGATGGTATGCATTTGTAGACTATTATTTATTAATACACTTATTTTGTTTACTTAATTATAGACGTATAATGATGAAGCAAGTGTGTTGTGTCTCCAACACACTTATATATAACTGATGAGTTATTAATAATTATTAATATTGACCTTAATATCTCAAGGTTGATAAATCATTTTTATACACGTTAAATATTGAGTGATCAGGGAAGGAACTGGAATCTATGCAAAGATCGAGTGTTATAAGAGAGAGTGTATACGCGACGGCCCGTTTTGTGAATATTAGCACTGATGAACTAAAAAGCATTAATATTTATTGTTTTGAGCATTTCTTATTATGGCTTTCTAGACATTTTGCATGTAAATACGAACTGATGGATACTGTGTGTCTTGTATTCATTCACCATTATAATTTTGCTTGCATATTCAAGCAAAAAAAAAAAACAAGTTTAAAACATATTATAATCACATCAAATGAAGGTTTCTCATTTGGCACAAGCAACCATGTAAAAAAAAAAAAAAACTAGTGTACATATTTTACATGTTTGATATTTCCGTGGAGGCAAACCAACAGTTTTGGATTCAGAGTTTTAGACTGAGGGTGACATTTTATTTTTTACATGATGAGGTTGCCCTGATCAGCATCTATAATTCAATACCAGATCAGTACTTCTGTTCATGTATGCAGCGATAAGTGTGATTTGCTAATGAAATATTTGATTTATTTTCCTGTATTTTGCTGAAAGGATTGATCGCCATATATTGGAAATGAGGATGAAATGAGCAACAGATAAGGGAAAACTTTTTTTGTCTTTGTACATATGAAAAACTAAGTAAAGATGGATACTAAACGCTCTGGTCTGCATTACAGTTCGTACCACACCATGTTTGGCTTTATTTTGTGTATATAATCCTTCAAAAGCTTTGTATTTATATGGTCAAGAGGGACAAATCATGTATAGACTGAGATTAATTGTCTGCCTTGTACTTTCTGATGTAAATGTGTTTTTAAAACTAAACTGCGAACGTGAAAAAGAAAAAAAAAACTCTTTCAATGGCCTAATCACTACAGTTATTTTGTGTATTTTGCATTGAAATCTGAAGAGCGTTTTGTTTTACCATGCAGAACTACGAAAAACCTTTGTACAAGTATTCTCAAAGTATTTTTTCTGTATATATTGTGCTAGCATGAATAAATGTGGTGTGGATTTTAGATGTAAATACACACATTTTTTTTTCCTACTCACTTAACCGCTGTGACGTGTAATTCATTAATAATGCCTAATATTAAAGATAATGTTTTATCGACTGATATTTGCCTTCCTTTCTTTACTTGGAGGTGTGATTGAGTGTTACTTAAATTTTAAGTTCCTTTTTTTTGTACAGTGACAGTAAATTCTTGAAAGGACTTTGGAATAAAGTGTAAATTCTCAGTATACAATCACAAACTGTCCCACAAGATAAAAATGAATATAATTAATATTGTCATTATTTTAAATTCAGTATGTTGTTAAACATTTCTTTGTCCTACATGGACCTGTTGTTAAAAAAGCTGCAGTTGTGCATTTTTGCGCCAAAATTGTCTTTTGGTGTGACTGTCTGAAGCATGGTTCAATAAATTACAACTTTTACACATTAAAAAGAAAAGCATAAAAATGTTAATAAATACCTCTGGCATAATTGTACAAGTGCCTATTTTAGTAAATGCCATTTTTTTTTCTCATCCATATATTTCTGAAAGCATAGGAACTTGAAAGATTTTATCTCTGAAAACCATGTCCTCTGGTGTGACACCATATCCTGATTTTAAATTGGCCAATTCCAGAGAAAATGTGAACATGGAAAATTTTTGTCTCAGAATTGTTCAAATATTTAACGTTTTTTGGAACCACTACAAAAGTGTTGTGTTTTGTTGTCTTTAAAGTAATTAGAATCAAAATGATGCCTTAAAAAGAGAAGCCATATACTTGAAAAAAAAAAAAAGCATTCACATCTTAATGAATAGTTTGAATATCAATCATATTTAGTTGTGCCGCACATGCAGCAGGGGGCCAGAGGAGTTTCAGTAACATACTGATTGACTAAGAGACTGAATTTTATTGATGAAAATTATTTTTTTCTGTTTTGTTTAAAAACATGTTGATATTGTTTGTATCAAAATTAAACTTTCTTTCTCCTTTGAAGTTCAAAATTCAATAGAAATACTTTATTTCTGTCCTATCTCCAAAAAAATAAAAAAAATAAATAAAAATGCAGATGACAGCAACGTTTTTTTGTTGTCAAAGTTTGTCTTGAAATTGTCCAACAAATCATGGGGAAAAAAATTATCCTAATTATAATAATATTGTTATTAAATAAATAACACTAGATGAAAATAAGTGTCTAACAATTAAGATAAATCTCTCTCATGCTATGTATTTATTATTACAAGTTTTTTTTTTTTTTTTCTTAATTTTTGCTGAGTCACACCATAGGAAAAATGTATGGTACTGTTCAGTAAAAATGTTAAAAAATAATTGATTAAATTAGTGACCCTTTATATTTTCTCAGATATCAGACTTCACAGTACATTAAAATATGCATTTTTTTCTTCAAAAATGGTCTTTTATATATATATATATATATATATATATATACACACTACCTATTTGTCAACTACCCTTATACAAAATATTTACATAATTGATTTTTCAGAGAAATGTGTGATATAAACTTGCATTTCTGAGAGATATCTCGCAATTCTGACTTTTTTCTCACAATTCTGCATTTCTCTCTCTCTCTCTCTCTCTCTCTCTCTCTCTCTCTCTCTCTATATATATATATATATAAAAGAAAAAATGCTATTAACTTTTCTTTTATTTGGTGGAAACAAGCTTCAATAGGCTATACCGTTAGAAAGATCAGATGATAGCTATAATCAGAGTTTTAAAAAATTACTTTAAATCTAACTAAATAAAGTAGTTCAATATCAGATACAATATCAGAATCACTTTCATAGCAATTTTTCCCAACTGATAAAAAAATAAAAACATTGACAGCCAATCAGAATCTGACTTTAAAGCGCTTGAGCATTTAACATGGCAGACCCCATAGTTATGTTTGTAGTAAACAATGTTATTGTTTAATGGTGCAGATTCTATAGTTACAGTTTGAGCTAGCTATAGTTATCATTCTTGCCCATACAAAAATAAACCATGGTTTTACTACAAATAAAACCAAAAAAAATATGGTTATTAAATGGTAATCATACATTTACCATGGTTTTGCAAAACTAGCCATAGTTTAACCAGTTTAACTGTTTAGTTAATAGTTTAACTAGTTTAATTTTCATAAGGGTGGTGTGAACAGCCCTAATAGTACTGAGCCTCAGCTTTTCATTTAAAGTAGAAGTCCACTTCCAGAACAACAATTTACAAAAAATTTACTCACTCCCTTGTCATCCAAGATGTTCATGACTTTCTGTCTTCAGTCATAAAGAAATTATGGTTTTTGAGGAAAACATTTCAGCATTTTTCTTCATATAATGGACTTCAATTCTGCCCCCGATTTTGAACTTCCAAAATATAGTTTAAATGCAGCTTCAAAAGACTCTAAGTGATCTAAATGATGAGGGAGAAGTGTCTTATCTAGCAAAACAATTTTTTTTTTTCGAAAAATAAAAATTTGTATACTTTTCAAGCACAAAAGCTTGTGTAGCACAGGATACGCGTTCACAACACTACATACTACTGAATCACGTTGAACGGTCACACGGATCTACAGACCCAGTGTTTACAAAGCGAATGCGCAAAGACTAAGAAAGTGCAAGTAAGTCGAACGCTGTTTACAAACAAAAAGCTACAACAAAGTCGGACGATTCTGAAGTTGTAGGAGAAAATAAGATGGAGTTTTTCGCCATACTCTACCTTTTTTAGCCGGAGTACACAGATGATGAACTTAGAAGTGATTCGTAGTAGTGATGGGAAGTTCAGATCATTTTACTGACTCAGACCTTTGAGTTTCCTTCAGCAAAATAAACAAATCTTTTTTTGAGTCATTTCGTTCATTTTAGCAAAATATAATTAAAATGTTACGTGTTACTTCCCTAACACATCTAGTACTTACCCAAACGTTGATCACACTACAAACAAGACAAAACTATAACGCTATAAGAAACAGAAAAGATGAATTAATTGTTTACCTGGGTCTTTAGTCTATGATTAGCTCACCTCACCTCTTATCTGACAAGTTTTTGGGTTTGAGTCATTCGTTCATCACGTGACAGCCCCATAAGATGAACGAACGACACGAAAAACCCGAAGACTCGAAACAGGTGAACTAATTCCAGTACAGAACCTAATAGGATGTAGCACATGCGTGACTTAACGAATCACTCCCCGAGACGACTCGTTCTTTCCGAGTCACATTGAAGATCCGTTCAAAATGAACGAATCATTGAAGAACGCACATCCCAGAGCCTGTGCTACACAAGATTTTGTGCTTAAAAAGTAAACAAATTTGTGTTTTTCGAAAAAAACAAAATGACCGATATTTTCGCTACATAAGACCCTTCTTCCTCAGCTGGGATCGTTTAGAGCCTTTGGAAGCTGCATTTTGGAAGTTCAAAATCGAGGGCACAATTTAAGTCCGTTATATGCAGAAAAATCCTGAAATTATTTCCTCAAAAACCATAATTTCTTTACGACTGAAGACAGAAAGACACAAACATCTTGGATGACAAGGGGGTGAGTAAATTATTTGTTAATTGTTGTTCTGGAAGTGGAGTTTTCCTTTAATATCTATAGTCAATCCTGAATGAAGGCTAAGGAATTGTTTAAAGAACTGTAGCAAAAATATAACGATTATGGAGTTGAATTCAGGTGTTTGAAACCAACATACCATGGTAATGCCTTCTGACTGCCACAGTACTTGTTTTGTGAAGAAATGTCACAGTCAAACGTAAGTCAATGGATGACAAAGAACTACAAACTTGGCGCTGGTGCAACCAACGCGTCATCAACCCGTAAATCGTCACCAACAGAAGTCACCTTCATAACCAATCACAGGCCGCCAACTGGACTCACTCCCTGGATGAACGCTGCACATCCATTCAGAAACGAGTGCGTGTTGCGACGTCACGGGCCAGCCAATAGACGTGCGAAGAGTGGAACGGCGACCAATCAGATGTGAGAATGGGCGGGATCTTTCAATAGGAAGCGCTGTTGAATAGGTACATTGCGCGTTGTCGAGCCGGTATCTCGCATGATCGTTCAAAACCAAGTTTAGCACTTTTCTTAGCGTATTTAAATAGCTAAACACGTTTGAGTGGTTTTAGGATGATATATTTAAGTGGGCTTTCTGTGGCACTGGCCCTGGCGCTGGTGCCGAGCTACACTGAAGCTTTGAAGGATGGAGAGTGTGAAGGTGAGTTTGATTAATATGTTCATAGTATAAACATGTCCAAGACACACATTTCCTGTCAAGAGCATCTCACATCTGCGTATTATTAATCTAATGTGGTTTATGCTGTATATTGAGTTCATTTAGGTTACTTTCATTTTAGTAGGTTCATTCGTGTTCATGTGTTTTCTTTAACTACTTCAGTTATTGCATCATTAGTAATTTTTTTAGGTTTTAAGGTGCTGTTAGGCTAAACGTATTTTACACTGCACTGTAATAATGTATATTTATATGCAGATTTTTTAATACAGTAGGCCTATGTAATAAAGTGTTTTACCTTAGAGTTTTAAAGACATCTATTTATGTAATTTAGGTCACCTGGCCACTACTTTCTTTATACTGTAAGCAGTCAATTACATAATGTAATGTAATATCATATTATGTAATATCCATGTAAATAAGCACTTCGTCATATCTATACGGCACACCTGTTCAAATTTCACTTTGGTCATAATTTCATACTCCTCTATTTATAAAGTGGTCAACAAATTAATAATTGAATGGTATAATGCTGTACATTTTATAAATGTAACTAATTTTATTTAACAGAAGCATGATTTTTGCATTGCAGTCTGTGTGGGTTTCCTTGAACGGTTTTACCAGACGCTACAAGACAACAAAGTCCAGTTCAGCAGTGACTCCATCGAAAAAGCTCTTCTAAAATCTTGCAAAGAGGCCAAAGGAAAAGAAAATCGATTTGTAAGTCTTCCTAAGTTCGCCCAAAAACGAAGAATTTAAAAATGCTCAGAATTTACTTTACCCTCAGGCTATCCAAGACGAAGATGAGTTTGTTTCTTTATCAGATTTGGAGGAATGTAGCATTACACCACTTGCTCACCAGTGGATGTGAATGGGTGCCGTCAGAATGAGAGTCCAAATAGCTGGTAAAAACATCACAATAATCCACACAACTTAAGTTTATACAAAACAAAACTATCATTAATGCATTTTAACTTCAAACCATTGCTTCTGGATAAAATTTGAGTCCATAATAATGCTTCCACCAGTAAAAAAAGTCCATCTCCTGTTGTCCTCCTCACATCAAAATCCACCAACGTATTTGTGTAAAGCTGTTTTGGACTGTTTTCGCTTGTAAATGGTGTTTGATCTGTGCATATGTCTCTCCTGATTCAGTCAAGACCAATTTTTCACTAGAGAAAGCAATATTTTGGAGTATTTTAGCCTTGATGATGGATTTTGTGGTGGTGTAGATTACTTGTGGATTGTTGTGATGTGTTTATCAGCTGTTTGATCTTTCATACTGACGGCACCCATTCACTGCAAATGATCCATTGGTAAACAAGTGATGGAATTCCTCAAAATCTGATGAGGAAGCAAACTCACATACATCTTGGATGGCCTGAGAATGAGTACATGTTTAGCATTGTTTTTTATCTTCAGCTGAACTGTTCCTTTTATCTTGCATAATTTTTGCTTTATACCTGATTTTAATATTTTCTGCATGTGCAGTGTTATTATATAGGCGCAACAAGTGATGCAGCAACAAAGATAATTAATGAAGTTTCCAAACCAATGAGTTACCATGTGCCAGTGGAAAAGATTTGTGAAAAGCTCAAAAAGAAGGACAGTCAAATCTGTGAACTGAAATATGGTAAGTTGAAAAGTTTGTTTATTGCATCTGTCTAGTGGTTGACCAATATGAATGTGTAACCATATCATATTCATTATTCTGTTTGTTTAAGCCCAAGATGACTAATTATCGCTCTGGCCGATATATAGTAATATATAGTAATATCCATTGTATTTTAGATGGACTGATGTTTTTGTTTTGTTTTTTATAAGCAGTTCTAAATTAAATGTAATGTTTTTATTTTATTTATTTTATTATCTAAATTTATTGATTTAAAACTCAATCAGTGACAGAACCGCAAGCCATTAAATTCATTTTTCTTCTTCTAGATAAACAAGTTGACTTGAGCTCCGTCGACCTCAAGAAATTGAAAGTGAAAGATCTCAAAAAAATTCTGGAGGAATGGGGCGAATCCTGCAAAGGATGTGTGGAGAAATCTGACTTCATCCGCAAGATCAATGAGCTAATGCCCAAGTATGCGCCCAACGCAGCCAAGGCACGGACAGATCTGTAAACTCGCAGGGAATTATGGGACCAAGGCAGCGGCCAAAGGCATTTAGGGTGGAAGATTTGCGCTGTGCAGCTGACTGACCACCTAACAGTGGGGATTGCATTGTGTTGTCCTTTTACCATGTTCTCCAGGGGTAAACATCAAGAAACTGAACGCACACACTTTCATAAAAATACAACCTTTAATTTATAACCTTCAACGTGTTAGTTCTGACTAATACCCAACGCAACCTATGTTTGCCTCCTGATGTTATGGGAAATGTTTTTGACACACTTTGCCTAGTTTGATTTTCATTTTCTATTCTTTTTTTGAGGGTATAGACTTTCTTAGTCGACTCATTATGTGAAATATAATGAGCGAGAGTCTCATCTTCAAAATGCGTGGGTTTAAGTGGACTTTGCTGTAAAATGTTTAATACAGTTATACTGTCTTTTTCATTAAAACAAGAAAAGAAATTGGTCTTGTCCTTTTTTTAGTTGATTATTTTTCTGTTTGAGTTGTATTTAACATTGTACCTGCTTCATCTTGATCACTTTTTGTAAAATTTCCTTCAGGAAGTTAGAATTGATTTGACTGCCAAAATACCTATTTACCTATACCTATTTATTTTCATTGGTAATGAATTGATTTATATGGTTATATAATCCAGTACTCTTTGCATGTATTTGTATATCACATTAGAGCTTTTGGTACATTAAAGTTCATGCACAGAATTTGGATTGTCATATGAAATTCATATTTTATTTTTATTTATAGTTGTATTTATTTATTTAATAGAGAACCTTCTACATTCGTGGCTCTGGACCACAAAACTAGTCTTAAGAAGTACAGGTATATTTGTAGTAATAGCCAAAAATACATGGGTCAAAGTGATTGATTTTTATGGGTTAAAATGATTGATTTTTCATGTTCCCTGAAGATATTTTGTAAATTTCCTATGGTAAATATATCAAAACGTAATTTTGGATTAGTAATATGCATTGCTAAAAACTTTGTTTGGACAACTTTAAAGTTGATTTTCTAAATATTTAGATTTTTTTTTTTTTTGCACCCTCAGATTCCAGATTTTCAAATAGTTGTATCTCAGCCAAATATTGTCCTATCCTTACAAACAGTACATTATTTTTTCAGCTTTCAGATTATATATAAATCTCAAAAAAAAAAATATATATAACCCTTATGACTGGTTTTGTGGTCCAGGGTCACATTTTCAAAAATGTTTATTATTTCACACACAATTTAAACAAACAGTATGCTATTGTACAGTAGGATGATGATCAATTTCAAACAAAGCTGTGTTTTTCTCAGCCGTTTCTGAATAAGATTGGCATAATTAATACATTTCGCTTTTATAACTTTATTTTTAGTGTAAATATTGATTTTCCACAACTATAATAGCGTCACGCGACGCGTTCTGACGTCAGCAGAGTCTCCTCCCACTCCCGGAGCGCGCACATTCCTTTTGTCCAAGATGGCGGAATAGATGCAGCTGAGGGGACGCTAATGTTTGTCGTTTTATTTTTATCCGTGAAATACAACATCCAGGCGAGCGTTTTCACGTGCAAACGTTAGCTAAGATCCTCCTCACGGATGTGCAAAATCTCTTGGAGCCGTGAGATTTCACCTCGGAGCTGATTTTATATTTTCGCGGCGGGAGCATCACTGTAAAATGAAGCGGCAGGCCGAGCGCGACGCGAGTCCGTCCAGAACGCTCGCCAAACGCGTCCGCGAACGGGACCGAGAGCGCGAACCGAACCCGCCGCTTGCTCTGCTGCTTGCCGAGAGCCGAAACTATCACAAACGAAGCCGCAGCCGAGAGCGGGAAAAACCGCGCGTCCGTGAGGAGAGAGAGAGTCTGCATCACCGCCCGCATCATGAACTGGGTCTGCTGGGTCGAGCCCCTCTCCGAACTACATCAGTCCTGCCTAAAGGTAAGACCCCATCTGCAGACACGGTGGGTGCACGACTAGAATACAAGACACTACTTATCAGCAACCTTGGATCGCAGCTTTCTGATGAACATGTAGAGGACGGACTGTTTCATGAGTTTAAAAAGTTTGGGGATGTGAGCGTCAAGCTGTCTCATACGCCAGAACTTGGACGTATTGCCTACGTAAACTTCAGACACACGGAAAACGCGCGGGAAGCGCGTCATGCCAAAACCAGGTTGGTGCTATATGACCGTCCACTTAAAGTTGAACCCATGTATATGCGGCGTCGCAGTGTCACGCCTCCAGATGTGAGTTATGTGTCTCTGCATAGTGCTGCTTACACTTACAGACAGCGGTCACTTTCACCGGGTGCTGGAAGTAGCGCCCTTCGAGATATAAGACCTAGGCATTATGTTGAAGGCATGGGACTCAGCAGGGAACGTGTTTTGGACTATTACAGCGCTTTGGAGGAGAGAAGCCGTGCGTATGCGTATCAGGTTCCTGAGGAAGACTTAAAACCAGAGGACGATCAGAGAGCCACGAGGAATTTGTTCATCGGCAACTTGGATCATAATATTTCTGAGGTGGAACTACGACAAGGATTTGACAAATATGGAATTATTGAGGAAGTCGTTATCAAGCGGCCTGCTCGTGGACAAGGGGGTGCTTATGCTTTTCTTAAATTTCAAAACTTGGATATGGCTCACCGAGCCAAAGTGGCCATGCAAGGACGTATGATTAACGGCAACCCGATTAAGATCGGATACGGGAAGGCGAATCCAACGACTCGACTCTGGGTGGGCGGGCTTGGCCCGAATACCTCACTGGCTGCTTTAGCCCGCGAGTTTGATCGCTTTGGGAGTATTCGCACCATAGACTATGTGAAGGGAGATAATTTTGCTTACATTCATTACGAGAGCCTGGACGCAGCTCAGGCTGCTTGCGCGCAAATGCGCGGCTTCCCTCTGGGTGGTCCGAATCGCCGTCTTCGTGTGGATTTTGCTAAAGCTGAGGAGACGAGGGCGTACCCTCAACAATACCAGCCGCCTTTGCTCCCACCTCCACATTACGATGTTCTAGCTGACGGATATGGACGCCATCACAGCCTGGAGCGAGAACTGAGAGCGAGAGCTCGCTCACCCTCACACCCCTTGTTCACAGAGCGAGACCGAGAGCGACTTTCGGACCGGGACTGGAGTCCACCGAAAGGCCTAGAGCGGCGAGCAAACCCAGAGGCGTTTGGCCGGGTCAGGCAGCGGAGCCGTAGTCGTAGCCGAAGCAGAGAGCGTTGGCTAAAAGACAGAGAACTAGACCGCGGGAAAAACTGGGAGGAACGGCGCAAGCGGAGAAGCCTCAGTCCCACTGAGCGTCCTGCTGAGGAACGTGGAAGGTCAAAACTCAGAGGCGGGGCGCCGTCTACTCCTGAAGACAGCCCGGATAGGGGGCGCGGGCGTCTCCCGGACTCCACTTCAGAACCTCTCGATCACACGCCCGACATCAGCAGACACTCCAGCGATGAACGTCCTGCGCAGGAAGAACCTTCGCACCCGAGAAAGGACGAGCGCGATCGCAATCACCGCAAAAGCGAGAGCGATCCTGACTCGCAGACGGACAAGTCCAAAACAGACTCTAAAAAGCCTACCACGCTTTCTGAATACGCCCAGACGTTGAGTCGTGTGTGGCACGGTTCTCTCGTTCTTAAAAACAGCAGCTTCCCCACGAACATGCACATGCTCGAAGGAGGCGTGAATTTTCTCAACGCCCTCATGAGAGACAACCAAGCAGGGGGTTCAAAGATCACGCAGCTTAAAATTGCTCAGAGGCTGAGGTTGGATCAGCCTAAATTGGACGAAGTGACTCGACGCATCAAGCTAGGCAGCCCGGACGGCTATGCCGTCCTCCTTGCCGTCCAGGGACCCATGGACCGCGACGCCCCTCCTCCAGAACCGGGTCTTCAACAGCGTCTTCTCCGCAATCTGGTGACGTACCTCAGGAACAAGCAGGCAGCAGGAGTCATCGGCTTGCCCCTCGGTGGCCCCAAAGAACGAGAGATGGGGGGAATGTTGTACGCCTTTCCTCCGTGTGACTTCTCACAGCAGTATCTCCAAACTGCTCTGAAAACTCTTGGGAAACTTGAGGAGGAGCACCTGGTCATCGTAGTCGTTAGAGACTCACCTTAACACTTCAGTTCCAACTCTAAAACGTTCCACAGATTTTATGCCTTTTATGATTTTAGGATGGATGTACCTTTTTACTTTAATACTCCCACACTTGATCAACGTTTCCTTAAAACGTTTTGGGAATTGAATAGCATCCCCAGAGAAGTTGTTTTATAAACTTACAAATGAGTTTTCTCTCAGCAGTGTTCAAAATGTTCCATTTGGTTCTATTTAAAAATGTTTTTTTATTACTGCATGCACAAGAAATTTGACTGACGTCCTGTTCCGGTGGTTCACTCTACTGGACCTTATTTTTAAAACTCAAACTTGTGTGAATTGTCTCATTCAATATTCTCATTTCATCAAGGTCTGTCCGAAATTTAAGTATAATAATTTGTAATTGGCTTTTAACTCCATAACGCATTCGGTAACAGTTCTTCCCTCCTGTATTACATCCGCTGTCCGTTTCACAACCCCTAGGTTTGTTTTCAGAAATAAAACAGTACTTGACAAGGCAGTATGTTCAGTTCAGGTGAGGCGTTTGTGTCATAACCGACAGCATCTACCTCTAACCATGTAACACATCAGGTATGCTTGACAAAATGAAGTTAGTCGTTGAGCCCACTGCATTTTTATTATTATATGTTGTTACAAATATACACCTGCAGCACTAACAGGTCAAGTGACCATACTTGTAACTTACTGAGCGAGTACTGTACCGATCCAAACACACTAATGTTGGTAAACGTTACGAACACTACGGTTGTACACAGGAATGTCTTTCAAAGCCTTAGCTGTTTTTCGAACTGCCCTCCACTGAATGACTATCTGCCAAGTCATTTTATCCCATTGAGCCAATTGATTTTAAACAAGTGCTATTCTAAAATGCCCAGCGATTTAAACTCACAATGTATGGACCTTGAAACAAGTGTTATTTTCAGATTTTAGTGGGGTTTGAAAGTCCACCCGCCAACACTACAAGCCTTTGCACTGAACGGTAATTTTCCATTGTTTAATCATGTTTTCTTTTATCACTCCTTTTTTGTAATACTTTTTTCTAGAAGTCTTCTGTCTGTATGCTAAACATGTATGGCGCATAAAAAAGAAGTAAACATTTCATGTTCTTGTTTTTAAACTGTACCTCCGTCGTTATTTGCCAAACTGCATCTTGATTTTCTTGATTTTGTCTCCATAGTTACCTTTCCATCTCAATCCTGCCTACAAAACAAGTTGAAGGTTAAAGTGGTAACCAGGCAACCACATCCATCATTAAAAAAAAAGATTCCAGAGTTCAAATGAGGCTTGACTGTGAAATAGCGTAGAGTAACCACTAGGTGGCAGTGTGGTCAAAGAAAACGAACCTTTACTCGACATATGAAGCCATTGAGATCCTGCTGTGCAAGTGGGAAGTTGCTTGAGGGAAAACAGTCAGTGCAGTGCATATTAAACGCTTGCTGAGACATTGTTGCTGCATTTAACCAAGTTGAAAGCAGTCTTCATTTAGCTTCACCCTACGCCAGTATGCAAATGCGGCAGTTTGCATGTGGTACTTATTCTGTTTAATATATAGATCTACATGACGCTGGAAGATTAACCAGTTTTATTGTTTTCAGTGGGTTGTTAATTATTTATACCGCACTGTACTTCAGACTAATGCTTAATTAGCTCGTTTCTCACTGTCAGAATGAGAATCTAAACTGATCGAGCCACAGCGGTCCTGTCTGTCAAAATCAAGATCTCACCACGCTTTCCTGCTGACCAACTGTCTGCAGAGAGGCTTTAGACTTACTTAATTGACTGGACCGCCTGCTTTCGAGGTGACAGGTAATTCCTAGAAATTGGCCGTTTATACAGGTTTTGTGTTTGCACTTGTCAACTTGCCAACAGCTGGTGTAATCTGAGTGGTCCACTGATATTTGCTTTTGGAGAACTGTAATTTTTGAACTTTGAGTTAATATGTGAGGATCTAAATCAATTCATATTTGACTGTTAACTGTGGTATAAATTTGGCTTGAGGTATTTTTATGACTTATGATAATCAGTCAAAGCTCTTATTGAGGCAAATAGGGAGTCGTGATTCTGACAAATGTAAATTTACAATACAGAATACATATGCAGTTCAAATATTATATAATGGTAAACAGGACAGTAAGGTAATGTACATTATATTGTAGTTTTTAAGCAGAATTCTGGGAAAAATACCTGTCAAAAGTTTCTAATTTTTAAATGTCTTTTTAAAAAAAAAAACATCTCTTCTGCTCAGCAAGCCTGCATTCATTTGATAAAAAAAAAAAACAGTAAAAGTTTGAAATTTTTTTGCTTTTTAAAAAAAACTTTTCTATTGGTATATAATTTGAAATGTAATTAATTCCTGTGATTTTCAAAGCTGGTTTTTAGCATCATTACTCCAGTCCCATGATCCTTCAGAAATCATTCTAATATTTTGATTATGATGTTGAAAACAGTTGAGTAGAATTTTTTTTTTTTTTTTTTTAGGTTTCTTTTCTGAATAGAAAGTTCAAAAGAACAGCATTTATCTGAAATAGAAATCTTTTGTGACATTATAAATGTTTATCATCACTTTTGATCAATTTAAAGCATCTGGGCTAAATAAAAGTATTAATTATTATACTAAAAAAATTATACTAACTCCAAGCTTTTGAATGGTATAGTGTATAATGTTACAAAAGCATTTTATTTCAGATAAATGCTGAGCTTTGGATCTTCCTATTCCTCAAAGAATCCTGGAAAAAAAAAATGTTTTAAATATTGATAATAATAATAAAAATGTTTTTTGAGAAGCAGATTAGCATTTTAGAATGATTTCTTAAGGGTCATGTGACACGAAAGACACAAGTAATGACGCTGAAAATTTAGCTTTGATCACAGGAATAAATTACAATTTAAAATACATTAAAATGGAAAGCAGTTATTTTAAGTAGAGATATTTCACAACATCACTGCTTTTGCTGTATTTTGGATCAAATAAATACAGGCTTGGTGAGCAGAAGATAATTTTTTTTAAAAAACAAATCTTACCGTTAAAAAACTTTTGACTAGTAGTGCATATATAAATATAAATTATATATATATATATATATATATATATATATATATATATATATATATATATATATAAATATATATAAATATTTATATATATATATTTATATATATATATAAATATATTATATATATATATATATATATATATATATATATAAATATTTATATATATATGCACTACCAGTCAAACGTTTTTAACGGTAAGATTTGTTTTTTACAAAAAAATTATCTTCTGCTCACCAAGCCTGTATTTGTTTGATCCAAAATACAGCAAAAGCAGCATGAAATATTTCTATTTAAAATAACTGCTTTCCATTATATATATTTTATTATATACATATTTATATAAATATATTTAAATTTTTATAAATTAATATAAATTATAAATAAATATATATATATATATATATATATATATATATATATATATGTGTGTGTGTGTGTATATATATATATATATATATATATATATAACATTAACATGTCGTATAGTCTTTACATGAGATTTGTTTCAACATTATGCAAAAAAAATTACAAATATTCTTTGCTTTCTTTACGACATATTACTAGTTTAAGGTGAATTATGGATGTTAAATGAAGGCTTAAACAGTTTTGATGTTTTTATGGATAATTTCTCTGAATTTCTTATTCCACTCATCCAAATTAAACATGCATAACATGTTTTAAACCCTTTTCAAAGCTCTTTATTTTTTAAGGCGCTTTAGTTGGACTGAATCTTCAACACTTAACTATTTGTCATAAATGCTTTTTTTTTTCTTACTTTATTGACATTGATGGATCCTTTGAAGCAGCACTTGAAAGGATTTTTAAGAAAAGCATCTTTGCATGGTGTGCTGAGCCAGCAGCTCATCTGACCTGTATATGTCTGATCGCTTTAGTTTGCGCTATTGCACTCAAATACATTACTGTCCGCAATTCACCTCAACCCAGTAATACAATATTAAACTCAACTGCATTGTTGATTTTCCTAAGTAAAAGGGCTGCGTGTAGTTCTTTCAGGTACACGTGGAACAAACAAACAAAATAACCTTGCTCTGTACAGATTTTCAAAAAATGTACAACACAAGGTTATTTATTCACAAGCATGTGCACGTGAGTCCCAGGCTTGTTTTCGTTGCTGTTGGCTAATGTCTTCACCCAATCCTTTTTTGCCATTTTTGTCGTTTCAAATCACAAGTTTGGTCTCCTGGGTACAGACAAGGATCGGGTGTTTCAGGGTTTTGGCCGGTTCCTGGTAGCAGTCCATCGACCCAGAGCACTTCACTGTAAGCTAGCCTGCCGCTGTTATAGAGCAGGAAATGGAAGACACAAGTAATGAAATATTAATGTGGAATCATGAGAGGGTCCAATGAAATCCATTAAAGTGAGGAAAATCAATGAAACATGGCCCCACAAGCCTCTCAGCCGGCCTGAGGAGTCGACCAGATCTGATGGCGCTTTCTTCGTCTTTATGGACCTTTGGTAAGAACACACATGAACGAGACCATACTAGAGTTCAGCCATTAGTGACACACGCTGCCTCCAATCCATTAGTTCAGCTTAGACCTCTAAGGAATAACAATTATGCATGTCTTTTTGTATATTTATTAGGAGTGGGAATTGTTTGGTACCTCACGATTTAATTCTTATCGATTCTTGGGGTCACGAGTTGATTAAAAATCAATTCATGATTTTTTTAAATGCACTAATATTTTGATACAATGGTTTCCTATTAACTATTAACTTCAATAAATCCAAAATCCGAATACCATGTTTGGAAAAGAAATGACGTTTAATGTGGAACACCCAAAGGGAATAAATACGAGATGGGAGGAAAAATATATATATAAATGCTTTCTCTCACAATTATATCGTTGGGTAATTATACTGTATGTAAATTACTGTATATAAAATGTCTCTTTTAAAAATGTTTACAAATTGGTGAAACTGATCCGAGATCAGTTAAAAACCATAGATGCTGGTTCAATGGTTCACCAGTGGGGAGCAATCTCGGTGAACTCGGATGATTCATGGCTTTACCCAGATCGCCTTCCAATAGCAAACCATTGAAATTTCGAAGTGTTTTGAACCAGTTATGACATAATGAAGCCTCATTTACTGAAATCATGTGACTTACATGATCAGTTTGATACGCGCTCTGAACCACTGTGCTACAAACCGTGCGCTTCAAAAGTGCCCATCACTACTAGCACACGGCTAACCATGTCCCTTTAGTGACAATTTTGTTCGTTTTCTGTGCCTTTCCGAATAGTGTTTTCACAATGCGTCACAATCGGCCATATTGGCAGCAGTGAACATAAACAATACCACCGAACCGAATGAAACTCGCATATTTCACTGATTATTGCAACTGAAAATTGTCAATTATTGTCAGGTTTTGGGCTGTACTAATCGGTCACACTGGGAATAACATTTTGAGTACTATAGATTGCCAAAAGTTACAACAAATTAAGGAGAAGAGTGCAAAAAATGGAGGGACAAAAACTGTTTGTGGTTGGCCAAACTGAACCAGGATTTCCAGGACAAGAATCTTGACAACATTCGTGTTTGTTTTTATCATATCTGGTCAGGTAGGTGAAATATTAGGCTAATATCTTAATTAATACTGCTTGTACGCATCTTTACCACATATTAACTTTAGTGTGTCAAAATATTGCACCCTTATCTGCTTATTAAGTCTTTCTCTATATGATTTAGCAGCTCCCACACATTTTTTCCAGTGGTTTAGACAGCATAAATCAACAACATCTTCAGTAGTACATTAATGGTGCAATCCATGCTGTTTGGATCTGAGTATCTCCTATATGTGACCATGAATCACAAACCAGTCATAAAGGTCAATTTTTCAAAATTGAGATTTATACATCATCTGAAAGCTGAATAAATAGACTTTCCATTGATGTATGGTTTGTTATGATAGGACAATATTTGGTTGAGATACAACTATTTGAAAACCTGGAATCTGAGGGTGTAAACAAATCAAAATATTGAGAAAATCACCTTTAAAGTTGTCCAAATAAAGTTCTTAACAATGTTTACTAGTCAAAAATTAAGTTTTCATATATTTACAGTAAGAATTTTACAAAATATCTTCATGGAACATGATCTTTACTTAATATCCTAATGATTTTTGCCATAAAAGAAAAATCAATAATTTTGACCCATACAGTGTATTTTTGGCTACAAATAAACCCCAGCGACTTACGACTGGTTTTGTGGTCCAGGGTAACATATGGCCACACATCCGGATAACTGACCAAACCATGATGTAAATGTAAACCTTTTATCAACTTACTAATAAATCTAAAATATTTTACACTTCTCATTATGTGCCGAACACCGTGTTCAGAAAGGAAATGACGTGTACTACGGAACCCCTAAAAGGAATAAACACGAGACGGGAGGAAAAATATATTTCAATGCTTTCTCTTGCGATTATATTGCTGGGTAATTATACTGTTGCCTAAAATGCAGGGCACTGAAAATCTCTTATACATGCGCAATCACTTTTTACTTTGACTTTTGAGATTAAAGATCATACATACTCTGTTTATACTATGGACCGGCAGTACTTACCACACATTTCACAAGATTAGATGTTTTTCAGTGGTGCTCAGGATCTGCAAATCATCTGCCATCGTCCTATCAGTCATCTCGCCTTACTCTGTGGTAAGTAAAATTTTATGTAATGTAATGTAACAGGAAACTGCTAGTAAGCGGCTAACCATGTCCCTTTAGCAGCTCCGTAGAATGCGTTATTTGGTTTCGGTGCCTTTCTAAATAGTGTGTTTTCACTTACGTCACAATTTGGTCAGTTACCCGGATGTGCGGCCATATTGGCTACACTCGGATGTAAACAACAGCGGTTAATGTACTGAATATGTTGTCTAAACCACGGGAAAAAAATGTGTGGAAGCTGCTAAATCATACAGAAGGACTTAATAAGCAGAAAGGGTGCAATATTTTGACAAACTAAAGTTAATAGATGATAAAGTCGTAGTTATTAGCCTAATATTTCACCTACCTGAATGATTCACACCTTGGAAATACTGGTTCAGTTTAGCCAAACACAAACACGTTTTATTCCTCAGTTTTTTTGTACTCTTCTCTTTGATTTGTTATACTTCCGTCAGTCTATAGTACTCCAAATGTATTTTCTTGGTCCGACCGATTAGTACAGCCCAAAACATGACAATAATTGACCATTTTCAGCAGCAATTCTCAGCAAAATATGCGAGTTTCGCTCGGTTTAGTGGCATTGTTTACATTCAGTAACTTCAATATGGCCGACTGATGACCTCTCGTGAAAATCCCTACTTCATAATAAGAAAAGATAAATAATTCCTAAAAGATTAATGTATTTGTTTTTCCTCCTATATCCTCATTATTATTATTATATTAACTAGAAAATCGATTGAAAGTTGTGAATCGATCCGAATCGTTAGAAGACGAATCGCGATTCAGTTGTGAATCGATTTTCCGCCCCTAACATTTATAAACGAAATGGACGTGCTCACGCTGTTATTACTCTTCCAGAATCTCAAGATCCAAACATTTCATCTCATACATGTGCGCCAATGGAGACCTAGTTTTACTAGCTAGTAAAGCTGGCAGGATATGGTGCGACCACAACATCAGCAGGGACCCGAAAGGCCTGGCGGATGATGTCAGCTGAGCCGCTTTGGATCCCGGGCTTTGCATTCTGTCAAGCGGGCAGGTGGCCGTGTGGTTTTTGGCGTCAAACGCATCTGTGACATATCTGCCGTTTCGCTTTAGGCATTGTTACACGACTACAAAGAAAGCTGCTCACCGCTGTCGGGAGCTTATACGACCCTGTCTCGCAAATCCGACTCGGTTAAGGTAGAGACGAGAGCAAGAATCTCTCGGAAACAATTGTCGACTGTTTTATCCCGATGAGATTGCCGGTGTATTTTTAAACCACAATAGAACAGGCGGTGCTGCCCGGTAGAGACGTGACTAAACACGGTTCGCTCCCATTGCAGACGGGTGAATCTCACTAAATGTATTGCACATGTTGCTCACTGTAATAATATGCACAATACTGTTCAAAAGTTTGGGTCAGTAAGATCAGAAGTGAAAGAAAAAAGTGTCATATGTTCACCAGGGCTGCATTTCTTTGATAAAATATAATAAAAACAGCATACTGAATTTTTAGCATCATTATTCCAGTCTTTAGTGTCACATGATCCTTCAGAAATCAGTTATTTATTGATTTATTTATGAGAATGTAGTTTTATAATGAAATATGTCATGTATATGGTTTCTGGTGTTCACTGGCATGCTTCAGATGAGTCATTTTTTTAATAAGATACAATCAAATTTAAGAAAACCCATGAAGTAATTTAAAATTAGATATAAAAATTTTATAACAGCAGTCTAACACTGTTTTTTTTTTTTTAGGTCGCCTTAGGGGAAGCACGTGTATCCCATGTCTAATTAGAAATAAATGTTAATAAAGAGCATGGTTTACAGCAGGGAGATCGTCAGAGGGGAGCTGTTTGAGCTTATGATACAGCAGTTTTCATTAACAAGCGTAGGCAGTCTATAAAGCAGTTATTAACTGCAATTATGTAATGACGAATCAATGAACTCAGTGCTGTCAATAGCTTTTTTCACACCCTCTGTTGTTGTACAAAGATCTCTGCACATATAAATACATGATTATTCACAAACACATTACTGATCAGATGTTTGGAAAAATTAAGATTTTTATTTTTTAAACAAAGACTCTTTTGCTCGCCAAGGCTGCATTTATTAAAAAAAAAAAAAAAAACAGTAATAATGTCAAATATTTTTTATAATTTTAAATAACTGCTTTCTATTTGAATATATTTTAAAATGTAATTTATTCCTGTGATCAAAGCTACATTTTCAGCATCATTACTCCAGTCTCTGGTGTCACATGATCCTTCAAAAATCATGCTGATTTGCTGTTCAAGAAACATTTCTAATTATTATTAATGTCAAAACTGTTTTTCATGTGACACTGAAAACTGGAGTAATGATGCTGTAAATTCATCATAAACATAAAGTAAACTTATTTTATTAATCAAGGACACATTAAACGTTAAATAAAGACATTTATAAAACAAATAAAATAATAATAATAATAATAATAATAATAATAATAATTTCCTTGTTTATATATTATTTTTTTATTATTAATTTAATTATTTATTTATTTAGAGCCGCAGATCAGCATATTAGATTGATTTCAGAAGGATCATGTGACACTGAAACCTGAAGTAATGATGCTGAAAATGCATAATAAATATATAAATGAAAGTTATTTTATTAATCAAGGACACATTGAACTGATCAAAAAATGAAATAAAGACATTCACAGATATCACAGAGTCCTGGAATAAGATAAAATAAAATAAAATAATATAATATACATTTTAATTAAATTAAATATAATATTTATTTATATTTATCAATAAATATTAATACTTCAAAGGTGAAGTAAAGACATTTATAATGTTATAAAGGATTTCTGTTTCAAATAAATACTGTTATTTTAAACTTTCTATTAATCACAGAGTCCTGGGATAAGATAAGATACAATAAAATAAAATAAAATAAAATAAAATAAAATAATAAATATTTTAATTAAATGAGCATATTAGAATGATTTCAGAAGGATCATGTGACACTGAAACCTGAAGTAATGATGCTGAAAATGTATAATAAATATATAAATGAAAGTTATTTTATTAATCAAGGACACATTGAACTGATCAAAAAATGAAATAAAGACATTTATAATGTTATTTTAAGCTTTCTATTAATCACAGAGTCCTGGGATAAGATAAAATAAAATAAAATAAAAAAGTATAAATTTTAATTAAATTAAATATAATATTTATTTATATTTATCAATAAATATTGATACTTCAAAAGTGAAGTAAAGACATTTATAATGTTACAAAGGATTTCTGTTTCAAATAAATACTGTTATTTTAAACTTTCTATTAATCACAGAGTCCTGGGATAAGATAAAATAAAAAAATAAAATGAAATAATAAACATTTTAATTAAATCAGCATATTAGAATGATTTTAGAAGGATCATGTGACACTGAAACCTGAAGTAATGATGCTGAAAATTTATTATAATGATATAAATGAAAGTTATTTTATTAATCAGCGACACATTGAATTGATCAAAAAATGAAATGAAGACATTTATAAAGTTACAAAATATTTCTTGAATTAAATATTATTTTAAACTTTCTATTAATTACAGAGTCCTGGAAAATAAATAAATAAAATAAAATAAAATATCAATTTAAATTAAATTAAATTAAATTAAGTATTAATCACAGAGTCCTGGAAAACAAAATAATAATAATAATAATAATAATAATAATAATAATAAAATATCAATTTTAATTAAATTAAATTAAATATTAATCACAGTCCTGGGATAAAATAAAATAAAATAAACATTTTAATTAAATTAAATTAAATATAATATAATATTTTATTTATTTATTTTAACAGCAAATCAGCATATTAGAGTGATTTCTAAAGGATCATGTGACACTTTTTAAAAATAATTTTAAAATATATTACAACAGAAAAGTTATTTTAAATTGCAACAACATATTTCACAACAATACTGTTAATATTTCAATTAGAATGATATATGTATAATATAATATATTTCACAATATTACAGTTTTGCTGTATTTTAAATGCAGCCTTGACGAGCGGATCCTAATTATTCCAAATTAGTGTGCAAAGCAATATATAGTTTTAAACATATTACCTAACACTCTCCCTAATTAATTTCAGTTTGATTCAATAAGTAAACAACAATTTCCCCAAACTAATACTGTACCCTATTCGATACCCATAATTAAATGCACATGGATACCAGCACAGCTGTCTGTATATATTTTTAAGCTGTTCTCTGCTGTATTTCCCCTCCAGATGAGCGGCTCGAGGCTAACAGATGGTGACGGGGCTCCAGGTGCTTCACCTCCTCCTGTTTCAGCCCCCGATTGATCCCGTTTTCTGATTGTCCTCCTGAACCATCAGGGCACGCGTGGCCCTCCGGGACGCCGCCAGAGCAAACTTCACAGGCCTTTGATAGGAGGTGAGGAGTTTGATGCTATTGGATTGAGGATCACTCTTACGGGGAGGGAGAAGACGAGCCGAGGCACAAAGAAATGTCATTGAGCCCCCGAAAGGAAGCTTCAGTCCTTCAGAAGGCTTGTGTTGATAAGCAGGTCATTCAGCGGTGCCTTTCACAGTTTGTTTTGCATATAGTGAATGGGACGGCAGTTTGTACATGATGTGTGTATGAATGGCTTGATGAATGGGTTGTGTGCTCAACGGACCGTCGTGAATGAGCGCGAGGGACAGGCTGCTCTCACGAGACGAATGTTTAATCACTTAACACGCAGACCTCTGGCATTAGATCGCCGCTGCTGAAAACCCTCATTGTGGCTGATTGTAGGATTGCCGTGTAAGTTTCAGATCTGCCGGTGTGACTCACTCGCGCAGACACGGCGTAATTACAGGGGCTAAAAACCAACCCACGCGCCTTTTGTGACGCCCGATCGATCCAAATAATACTTAGGAGGGGGGAAATCTGTTATAACTGCATTCACTTCAGCATTACATAAGCCTTTTATAGTGTTTCCTGTTGGAACAGGAAGTACAGGCTAAATATAGTTGGTCTCCATCTTCTATTTTATGTTACATAATTTACTATATAATGTTGCTAATTGGCAGCGGATGGTATTAATAATTCCAGTATCAACCGTTGTAAAAACAACAGCAACAAAAAAACAAAACTATATTTGTGTGTTAACCTTCGTTTCAAGAATGTTAAATTAATATATGCCCAGAATATGCATATTTATATTCAGTGGTCAGTCATCTTAGCCAATAGTCACGTCTGCCTTTAAATAAATAAATAAACACTGTGGAGGGGGAATACTGTTATTTTATTTTATTTATCTATTTATTTATCTATTTATTTATTTATTTATTTATTAATTCATTCATTCATTCAAATTAGATTTTTAGTTTTTTTTTAGTATTTTTAAATGTGTGGTTTTGTTATTTTTATTATTTTAAAAATATGTTCATATAGTTTTTCTTAATTTTTTATTTCAAATTTAGTTTTGGTTATTTTAGTTTGATTAAGATAAACTAAATGAAAATGCTGAAAAACTGAAATGAAATAAAAACTACATTTATTTATTTATTCATTGTGGAGGGGACACTTTTATAGTTTTTAATTAATATTTTAAATTAAAATGTATTTATTTATTTACTTAATTTTTCTAAAAACTTTTACTTAAAGTTTTAGCACTTTTTGTCATTTTTATAATTTTATATATATATATACAAATATAATATAATATATATATATATATATATATAGTTTTTATTGTTGTTTTAGTTTTTTATTGTTGTTTTAGTTTTGGTTTTAGTTCTTTTTTGTTTAATTAATATCAACTAAATGAAAATGTGGAAAAAACTGAAATAAAATAAGTTTATGGTTTTTATATTATATTTTAGTTCATTTTGTTAAATAATTTTAGCTATTTCTTAAGTTAAATTTTGAATAGAATATTCCATTTTAAGATCATAAAAATAATAACATTTTAATTAATTCATTTATTTATTTATTGTTGAGGGGGATCATTTTATAGTTTTTAAATGTATTTATTTATATATTTATTTGAATTTGAGTTAAAGTTTTAGTGTTTTTGATCAGTTTTGTAAATTGTATTACTTTAAAATAACGTTTTATTTATTTATTTGGGGGGAGATGTTTATATTTTTATTAATATTTTAAATTAATATTTGTTTTGTATTTATTTATTGAGG